>NC_035449.2:184645374-184951624 GCF_002127325.2 Helianthus annuus | reverse complement strand
AAAACGTCGGAACACGCCCCCAAACCACTACACCCCAGCCTTATTTAGCATGTTTCGAGAAAAAAATTGCACCCGCGTTTTTTAAAACACGCCTAAAAGTTGAATTGGGAAACGAGTTGACCGTTGGCAACGATCATTTGTTTATTTTTTTTTTTAATTCCAATATAAACACACTATATATATTACCCACTTGTCATCATTTTTTATAAAAAACTCACACACCATCAAACTTTCTCTCTACTACTTCTACAATTTATAAAAAGATGAACCCATTGGTGTCCCCTCAAGACCCATGAACCCGAATACAACCCAACCGCAACAACCCTTTAACCTTCAAGACATGGACCCGAACATGTTATCGTACGCGGCTTACTTGAGTGGCGCTACTCCATTCGTGCAACACACTTTCGGCTTTGGTCAAGCCGGCGGCTCGCAACCTTCACAACAACAAGTCGAACCCGA
This sequence comes from Helianthus annuus, assembly GCF_002127325.2. NCBI lineage: Eukaryota > Viridiplantae > Streptophyta > Magnoliopsida > Asterales > Asteraceae > Helianthus > Helianthus annuus. Next base: position 184,951,162 of record NC_035449.2, on the reverse strand, counting down.
TGTGGATATCGTGCCGGAGACGCAACCCGAACCGGACCGAGAGACATCCAAACGCGGCAGAAGCTCACATAAGAAAAGGAAGCGAACGAACCTCGACATAAGCATTCTTACCTTAGTTGGACGAAGGAGGATGAATATACGTTGGTTCGGGCGTGGGTCGAGGTTTCGGAGGACCCGAATATTGGTAACTTTTATATTTTTTTTACTTTTTATTCGTACACATCTATTTTGTTTTATTTTTAACGTACAACTTTATATTTCAATTTGTAGCAAACTTTCAAACGGGCCACGATTTTTGGAATAGGATTCGTGCACTCTTATATAGCACGTGGGGTAAGGGCGAGTATCGTGACAAAGATTCCATTTCTAGCAAATGAACCGACATCAACAACAACTGTCACTCCTTCCAAGAAGTGTATCAACGTAACTATGATAATCGCCCGAGCAGAGAAGGTGACGTCGGGGTTTTAACGAAGGCTTTGGAAGAGTACGAGAGAACGAAAAGCGCTTTCCCGTACTATAAGTGTTGGGAACTACTACGAAAAAGTCCAAAGTGGGCGGGCGTAGTGACCATGATGTCGAGTAGTAGACGTCGAGCTAAACGGTCAAAAACATCATCCTCCGTTGACCCTGAAACACCGACTTCCGATGCCCGTAATGTCGATCTAAATGATGATGTGGACGTTGACGAGCAACTTGAAGACGAGTTGGCCCGACCGCCCGGTAGAAGAAAGGATAAGCGAACCGGGAAAAAACTGGTGGAGTCGTCTTCTGATCTCGAGTTGAAGGAAGATTTCGAGGAGATGAACCGTCGTCTCCAAGACATTCGAGACCTCGGCCACCAACGTTTGGAGACTATGAAAGAACGCGTCGCCGAAACCAAAAAGTTTAACGAGATGCAAGAGGCGAGGCAAATGGAAAAGGACATTGAGTTTTTGTCCAAACCGATCGACCACCTCCAAGGCGACGCTTTGATCCTTGCGCAAATGCATCGCCAAAAAATTCGGGAAAAATACGGACTCTAGATTTTCATCTTTTTTTAACTTTATTTTTTTTATTTCCGTTTTTTATTATGTTTTTTTTATTTCTAGTAGTGTAATTTTTTTTAAATTAATGAAGTATTTTTAGTTTTAAATTTTAAAAAAAAAATAAATAATTGTGTAATTATTGCATGGGCGTTATTGGGCATTATTCCCACTACGATTGTAACACCTCGAAATTTTGTGTCCAATGATGTGTTAACACGTGTCATTTGATTACACGTGGCATCTATAATAAATAAAGGACTAATTTTGACAAACCTTGAAAGTATATATAAATTCGAGGGTTATAAATGTCAACAAGGGTAAATATACTGTATAGTATCCCTAAATAATGCTTAAACCTTCAAACGAATAAATTATAGATCGTACAAAAATAAAACGCGGAAGAAAGTGAGAGATTACAAACTACAGGGGTTAACTGTGTCAACATGTTTAATAATACCTCTGAGTGACCCTTTAACGTTCCAAAGACTTTGTAACGGTATTATACCCTCACTAAAATAATATATATGAATTTCGCGGAGTTTCGATATGAAACGAGAAAGTTACGATCGAATTCGTAGAAGAAGGGTTAAAAGCGTCAACAGTGAAAGTTAAGGCTTTCCAATATAAATAATAAATAAACCGGGGACTTAATAATGCGGGTAGTTAACACGAGGCCCCTATCGGTAAATAACCGAGGGCCAAACCGCAAAGTTACCCCTTCAAAACCGAAAGGTCAGGCGAATCATTACGAAAGATTTCGTTATTAATGGCCAGATTCTGTAATAATTACAAAAAGATTTAAAAATTCAGAAAATATGACCTTAGGCGACCCGCGTAAGGTTTCAACATAAGTTGAGGCGGGCCGCGAGCCTCCTCTATTTCGCGTCTGATTTTTGAACTTTAGGCGACCCGCGTTAAAATGGCATGGAACTCCCATGCGGGCCGCGTAAAGTGCCCAGATGCAGAAACCTTGTAACTACTTGGCTTTTGGCACCTTTGAACGATCATTTGATTAATTATGGAGCATGGGCACCCTACAAATGACCCATATCACTTAGGGAACACCTACCATTACCCCTGGTCAGATGGTAGTGCTTGCAATGATCAACAAAGCTTGGCATTGGCTATAAATAGCATGCCTTAAGCATAACAATTCACACAACTCAAAAACACTTATATCTGATCATTCAAGAGCTCCCTAGCTTTCCCTTCTGTTCTCTCATCAAGAGTTAACTTCTGTAAGTCGTTCATAACCATTTTGGTTTCACATTTCCATAGTTATAGCCTAAAAACGCAACCGTCGTAACTAACGGTTGTCATTGCAATATCTTGCAAATGATTCAGTCTTATGACGAATCAAAAATGGTTATGAGTTGGTATTTATGTGGGTATTAAACCTCTAAAATGGTTCCCCCTGATCACCACTCTAACTATGTCAAATATCGAGTCAAACGCGCGGTTAAAAAGTCAACAGAAAGCTATTTTAGCAATTTAAGCATAATCTGTGATATATATGTTATGGAACCTGTTTTGACAATCATAAAACATGATAATATGTATATAAACATGTTTGCGCTCATTTGAATCGATCATTTACTATATAGAACCGGTTCGGAGCCGAATGTCGCAAAAGTTTGACTTTTGCTTTGACTTCAGTTCTGACCCGTTTTAGTGAGGTATGAATATACCTTAGGACTCTCTTAGGACCAGGTCACATGTTGGTATAAGCCTCTGTGGTCGGTTCATGAGTTATCCGAGTCTTTAGCGCATTTCCGTCATTCGCCTAAAAGTTGACCGTAACGGCCTTTTAAAATAAAAACAAGTATTTCGGACACGTGAATGGACCAAAACCTTGCTTGTTATATTATAAGCATGTCCCTAAAGTTTCACGTCAATCCGAGGTCTAGAATGAGAGTTATGCTAAAAGGCGCACTTTTAAGAAAGTTTTACAATTAACGGCGCAATTAGCATAACGCCCATCTAACCCAAGTTTTCGTCACCAAAACTTTTACCCACTGTGGTAAAATAATATTTTGGGAATTTTAAAGATTTTTAATAATTTTTACCTTGCTCATAACCTGCGGTTATGGCTACGGTTCGGTAAATACCGAATATGCCCTTTTTGGCCAAAACGGGAGTTCTACAAGGTCTTTTGACCCGATTCCAGTTGCTACTGGTTTTAAATAATAAATAAAGTATTTTAAGCTTTATAAGCTGTTCGGGAAACTCAGATTTCCTGTAGAACTCGAAAATCCCTTTTTAAAGTCTTTAAAATGACCGAAAAGCCCCTTCGGGGCATAATATAAACTTAAACTCGTTACGGGCATTACGGAAGGTATCCTACTGATGCCAAAATACTTTTAAGGCATATTGACTTAGGAAATAAGCGTACGACTCTTATGGTTAACCGTTTCGCCTATTTGCGCACACGGTACGGCTCATGGAACTAGTTTTCGTGCAATAGCCGATACGGGTCAAATTATACTATTTGAACCCCAAAATCCAGAGTATGAACTATAAACCCATATAAAACAAGTCACTGAACTTGTTGGGTCCAAATCATACTCCATTCTCGGTTTTCGCCTTTTCGTGCGAATTAACCATATCTATATATCGGAATCAACCGGTTTAAGCTACGGCTAATACAAGGACCGTTAGGATTCTAAGAGGTTAATTAAAACCTTCGTTCCAGATTAGGAGCCCCAGTAAAAGCTATCGGTGACTTGATCTAAATTAAGGATTAATACTTGCAAAGGTAAATACTTTTGACTTATTTCCCCTATATGGGCTTGGGTTACGGTATATTAATACCGCTTGATTGAGCATTATATAATTCCATCGCTTAGGTGGTTAATTAATTAAATATGATCGGCTCATTTAAACAGTTTTGTTGCTTATAAGCCTTTGGGGGGTTTAATGACCGTTGTCCCGGATATCCTTGGCATCATTTTACGAAATGGCCACGACCATCGACATCCCGGTGTAGGCGTACACCCGGTATAAAGTGTCGACATTAAAACTAAAAGACGTAGCCGTTGGTTTCTGTACTACGGTTTTACGCAAACGTGGTGTGTCTATAAATCTTTAACCCGGCACGACCCGGGCTACTGAACGCATAAAAGAACATGTAAAACGTTCACAAGATCATTATGAATTTTCCCAAGTTATAAAAAGTTTGTGCCTTGTGCATTCAAATCAATTTTAATAAACATTTTCAAATGTGTCAGTTGAATGTATTTACCAGTGTAAACTGACGTATTTTCCCCAAAAAGATTAAGTGCAGGTACCTAAACGTAATTGGCTGGTATTAGCTCCCTAGCGTCGGGATAAGCCTCGCAAGCTTGATTGCAGTATCTAATGGAACAATACTTTATCTGTAATTACGATCCACTGTGGATATTCAACTTCTGTAATACATTCTGATATTACAATCAGAGGTTGAAATTATATATTTAAATTATGCTTCCGCTGTGCATTATATAATTGTGTGGTTTGACTATATTGTTGCCAACATCGTCACGGTAATCCCCCACCGGGCCCACCGGTGAGACACGTGGAAATCGGGGTGTGGCAGGTTGGTATCAGAGCCAACATTGAGTGAATTAAACACTATCCTATTTGTGTTTAATCTCAATGACACAATTGCACATACTTGAGTCTAGACAAGAACTTAGGACAAATTCGGATTAATACTCCTCTTTGTCTTTATTTTCGATTTGATTTTTAATAAGTTTTGGAGCAGGAAAATGCCACCTGTTATATTCCGAGGAAGAGGAAGGGGACGTAGAGGCCGAGGAGAAATCGTGACACATCACGATCAAGAAGCTGGACCATCTGGTACAAGACATCCTTCGATGACACGAAGCGAAGAGCCACAACGACGAAGAGATCTTTACGAACCAGCGAGGCATTCCACTTCGCACAGCTCGACGCCATCCTACCGGCACTCCTTTGGGCCAGATTCAGAAAATAATCCCAACAACCCACAACCTTCCTTCATACCTCTACAACGTTCGGTATCGCACCGAAACTACGACGACCCTAGTCCATACTACGTAGCTCAGTTTAATCCGGCTGACTACATACAGGAACCTTCAGGTTTTGTTCCACTAGGGCCACAAGACCATTTTTCTGAAGATCCCATGGAGGAAGATGAGGATCCAACTGAACCAGCTCGTGGTACGCCCACGCATCCGATAGAAGTATCTGATGGATCTTCATATCATGGTCCACAATATCAAGGCCCAGACAGCTTTATGGCCTTGTTTGACCGACATGAGTGGTACAACACACCATCTCATCAGACACAACAACCGAGACATCCACAGGATCCATCTGAGGATTCACGTTTTGAGGCAGTTACGCCACCACCTCCGCCACCGGCACAACCAGTTATACCTGATCCGCCGAGGCGTAGGAGGACCAATGCTCGTATGTCTACACGAGGAGGAGGGGGTAACAACTTCAGCACTCCTCGACATTCAAGTAGCAGCCACTATCCGCCGCTACAAGAAGAAGGACCTTCAAGTCCTATACAAGAAGCGAACTCCACACCTACTGCACGAAATTCGCCACCATTTGGGTATGACCAACCCATACCAGCTTACACAGGTCCAACGGCTTACAACCCGTTTGAACCGTCACAAGCACAATACAACTACGGCTATGAGCGCGACCCATATGTGGTGTCGGCTAGATATAATGCGCGCTACCCTGACGGAGCACATGGAAACATGGGACCACCGGACTACTCAGCTCATGGGTATCCAATACCTCCCAGACCTCCAGTTCCGCATCAAGCGCCGCAACCACGTTTTTCTCCTCCTGAACAGGAAGAAATACTCCATCGACTAGATCGTGTGGAGAGAGAGTTCGAGGAAGAAAAGAAAAGCCACCGAGGATTTCTCAAGGGCTTGGCGAATCTACTAAAGGGCAAAAAGAAGAAACGTGACCACTAGCCCTTAATAGTAGTACGAATGTAATTTCTATTTTGAAATAAGTCCCTGTGTGGACAACTTATCGTATTTCAGTCCCTACGTGGACTTATCTTTAGTCCTTGCATGGACACCTATCTTGAATTAGTCCCTGCGTGGACTTGTCACTTATTTTAAAAGCCTCTATGGAGGTATGTATTATTTGAAAGACCCGTTTAGGGCAATATGTAATTGTATTTGAAATTTCGGAATGTATGTTATGAGTTTTGTTTTAATATATATAAAAATAAATCAAAACCATTCCTTTTATATTGATCTGCCTAATAAAGAATCTTAAGGGGGTGAAACCTAGCTTGGGGTCTTTTAAGATCAGTCAAGATGGTACGACCTAGCTGAAAAGATTCTGATTCCCTGTTAACCTCTGTACGCATGTTAACATTCATGGCAGATGTGATTCGTTAAAATCACGCACGTCATTCTTATACAATAATCCTTTAAAGGATTTCAAACCCAACTAAATGATTTATAAATCGTGGGTTAAATCACCAATGAAGGTGATCAATACTAAAACATCCGTTAGTGATGCAGTGCCTACGGGCCAGAACTATTAAAACATCCATTAGTGATGCAGTGCCTACGGGCCAGAACTATTAAAACATCCATTAGTGATGTAGTGCCTACGGGCCAGTATTATAAAGACATCCATTAGTGATGCATTGCCTACGGGCCAACATATTAAAACATCCATTAGTGATGCAATGCCTACGGGCCAGAATTATTAAAGGCATCCATTAGTGATGCGTTGCCTACGGGCCAATATTATTAAAAACATCCATTAGAGATGTAGTGCCTACGGGCCAACCATATTAAAAAAAAACATCCATTTGAGATGTAGTGCCTACGGGCCGACCATATTAAGACATCCATTAGAGGTGTAGTGCCTATGGGCCATAATAATTGTCTTATAAAGACAAAAGGCAGTGGTAGCCTATGACTCCCTGTCAAAAGGAGATAAAAGAACTACGGTTCAAATCTCTATGCCTTTGATTCTATGAAATCTCGGCTAATATTATAAAACATCATCATGATTAGGCTTTATGCCGCCAATACTATTTATATAGTTGAAATAGGAGATATTCAGATCCTAATATTTAATGAAATAAAAAGTTAACCAAATATGGTCTCTGTACCATGGTTGACAAATTGTCATAAAAGACAATCATATAATAATCTCCTAAATTAAAATTTTGTTATCTTCTGTAACAGATTCAAGTTACAATGGCGGATCCCAATGGAGAGAACAGCCACACAAATGAAGATGACTATGACAATGCGTCAGTACATATGACAGGCGCCCAACTGAAGGCTCTGATCAACAATGCTGTCCAGGCAGCTATTGATCGTCAACATACTGAGTCTCAAGGCAGATCTGTGTCAAAACCACCCTCTAAACCAAAGACACACTCCAAACCACCCTCTGAACCCAAGAAAGATGACGACAAGCACTCGTCTACTGAGCACAGCGTTCACCGCGATAGAGAATATACTGATGCGTTCAGTGCTAAGGGTTGCACCTACAAATACTTTGTATCATGTAAGCCCCGTGAATTTACAGGGGAGAAAGGTGCAGTTGATTGTATCACCTGGCTGGACGAGATGGACACGATTGTGGACATCAGCGGGTGCGCTGAGAGGGACGTGGTTAAGTTTGTGTCCCAGTCATTCAAGGGCGAGGCCCTGGCGTGGTGGAGAGCTCTGGTGCAGGCTTCAGGTAAGTCTGCCTTGTACAAAATGTCATGGGGGGAGTTTATTACCCTCATAAAAGAAAACTACTGCCCTCAGCACGAGGTTGAGAAGATTGAGGCTGATTTTGTCTCACTAGTGATGACAAACCTGGATTGTCAAGCTTATCTGACAAGCTTTAACACTATGTCACGCCTGGTGCCATATCTTGTGACACCAGAACCACGAAGGATTGCCCGATTCATTGGGGGCTTAGAGCCGGCGATCAAGGCCAGCGTAAAAGCCTCTAGGCCAACGACCTTCAGGTCAGTTACTGACCTCTCCTTGTCTCTTACACTTGATGCTGTCCGTCTGAGGGCACAAAGGAGCAAGGAGGCTGAGAAGCGAAAGCGTGAGGATGATACCTCACGAAAGTCCGGTAAAAAGCACCGTGGAAACGGTGAGGGCAAGAAAGGGTCGGAGGCAAGGAAGGAGGGGCAAGCTGATGGAAGACCTTACTGCAAGGTCTGCAAGAAACCTCACTCCGGGAAGTGTAGGTTTGCGTCTGGTTCGCAGTCGCAACAAAGGACTCCACCCTGTGGGCTATGCAAGTCCAAGGAGCATAAGACAGTGGAGTGTAAAAAGATAAAGGACGCAACCTGCTATAATTGTAATGAAAAGGGGCACATAAAGAGTAATTGCCCGAAGTATGCCAAGAAGGCGGAAGAAACGAAGAAATCAAATGCGAGAATTTTTCGTTTGGATGCAAAGGAAGCGGTCAAGGACGACACTGTGCTTACAGGTACTTTTCTCGTAAATAATATATTTGCAAGAGTACTGTTCGATTCTGGCGCTGATAAGTCCTTTGTAGACCAGAAATTTTGCCAACTACTAAATATGCCAATCAAAACCCTTGACGTAAAATACGAAGTAGAATTAGCAGACGGCACGATAGAAACCGTCTCTACCGTTCTAGAAGGATGTGAAATGTCCATTAGGAACCATTCTTTTCCTTTATCTCTACTTCCTTTCAAACTTGCGGGTTTTGACGTTGTGCTAGGCATGGACTGGTTATCCCATAACCAGGCCCAAATCATTTGCGGCAAGAGGCAAATAGTCTTAAAGACTCCGAGTGGTGAATCTCTTACCATTCGAGGGGATACGCATTACGGATTGCCCAAAGACGTATCTATGCTGAAAGCTTCAAGGTGTTTGAACAGAGGCTGTGTAATTTACATGGCTCAAGTGATAATTGAAGAACCAAAGCCGAAGATCGAGGATCTTCCTGTCATTTCTGAATACCCCGAGGTTTTTCCTGAAGAACTACCTGGTTTGCCACCAGATAGACAAGTGGAGTTCAGAATTGACATCATTCCTGGAGCAGCTCCGATAGCAAGAGCACCTTACAGATTAGCGCCAACGGAAATGAAAGAACTGAGGACCCAGTTGGATGAACTGCTGGCGAAAGGTTTTATCAGACCTAGTTCATCTCCCTGGGGAGCTCCTGTCCTATTCGTAAAGAAGAAGGACGGATCAATGCGGTTGTGCATCGACTATCGAGAACTAAATAAAGTTACCATAAAGAATAGATATCCTTTACCAAGGATCGATGATCTATTCGACCAGCTGCAAGGAGCAAGCTACTTCTCCAAAATCGACTTAAGGTCGGGTTATCATCAACTAAGGGTCAGAGATGAAGATGTACACAAGACTGCATTTAGGACTCGCTATGGTCATTACGAGTTCCTAGTGATGCCTTTTGGGCTCACAAATGCACCGGCTGCGTTCATGGATCTCATGAATCGCGTTTGCAAGCCGTATCTAGATAAATTCGTCATAGTCTTCATCGACGATATCCTTATCTATTCCAAGAATCAAGATGACCACGAGAAGCACCTTCGTTGCATTCTCGAATTACTACAACGTGAGAAACTCTACGCCAAGTTCTCGAAATGTGAATTCTGGCTACGAGAAGTTCAATTTTTAGGACACGTTGTGAGTGAGCGTGGTATCCAAGTGGATCCCGCTAAGGTAGAGGCGGTCATGAACTGGCAAGAGCCAAAGACGCCTACCGAAATTCGTAGCTTCCTGGGATTAGCAGGATACTACCGGAGATTTATTGAAAATTTTTCAAGGATTGCTGCGCCCTTGACTTCCTTGACCAAGAAGAAAGAAAAGTACATTTGGGGCCCGAAGCAGCAAGAGTCCTTTGAAATACTGAAGCAAAAGCTAAGCAACGCACCTGTGTTGACATTACCGGAAGGTACAGATGAATTCGTAGTTTACTGCGATGCATCACATACAGGCATGGGATGTGTGCTTATGCAGAAGGGCAAGGTGATTGCCTATGCTTCAAGGCAATTAAAAGTGCATGAAAAGAATTACACCACCCATGATTTGGAGTTGGGTGCCGTTGTATTTGCACTTAAGTTGTGGAGGCACTACCTTTATGGTATTAAATTTGTGATTTATTCTGATCACAAAAGCCTCCAGCACCTGTTCAACCAGAAGGAGTTGAACATGAGACAACGCCGTTGGATGGAAACCCTGAATGATTATGACTGTGAAATCAGGTACCATCCCGGCAAGGCGAATGTAGTCGCCGATGCATTGAGCAGGAAAGAAAGGGTAAAACCCATTCGAATCAATGCCAAGAGCATTGAAGTTAAAAATAATTTGATTGAAAGGATTTTGGCTGCACAGCGAGAGGCTGTGTTGGAAGCTAATTATCCAAATGAAAAGCTGGGAGTAACTGAGGAGCAGTTGACTCTTAGCAAGGATGGAATTCTTAGGCTGAATGGACGTATATGGGTTCCGATTTATGGAGGACTACGAGATGTTGTTCTCCAGGAAGCCCATAGTTCCAAATACTCAGTCCATCCTGGTGCTGATAAAATGTACCAAGACTTAAAGGCAAATTATTGGTGGATAGGCTTGAAAAAGTCTGTAGCCGCCCATGTAGCAAAGTGCTTGACTTGTGCTCAAGTCAAAGCCGAGCACCAAAAGCCATCTGGCTTGCTACAACAGCCTGAACTTCCCGAGTGGAAGTGGGAATGTGTAACTATGGATTTCATAACCAAGTTACCCAAGACCAGGAAAGGAAATGATACAATATGGGTCATAGTCGATAGGCTGACTAAATCAGCTCATTTTCTACCCATCAAGGAGACGTATAGCTCCGATATGTTAGCCCAGCTATATGTTGATAAGATTGTAGCCTTACACGGCATACCTGTGTCTATTATCTCCGACAGGGATACTAGATACACGTCACACTTCTGGAAGAGTTTCCAGCAATCTTTGGGCACGCGTTTAAACTTTAGTACGGCTTACCATCCACAGACGGACGGCCAAAGTGAGCGTACTATCCAAACGCTAGAAGACATGCTTCGTGCATGTGCGATCGATTTAGGTGGTAATTGGGATAAAAACCTACCCCTGATCGAATTCTCCTACAATAATAGCTACCACGCCAGCATAAAGGCTGCGCCTTTTGAGGCATTATATGGTAGGAAATGCAGATCGCCTGTTTGTTGGGCGGAAGTAGGAGAGGTCCAATTATCGGGACCAGAGATTGTTTTCCAGACGACGGACAAGATTGTCCAGATCCGGGAACGTCTCAAGGCTGCCCGCGATAGGCAGAAGAGCTACGCTGATCCAAAGCGTAAGGATTTTCACTTCGAAGTAGGTGAAAAGGTATTACTTAAGGTGTCACCCTGGAAGGGGGTGATGCGTTTCGGCAAGAAGGGCAAGCTGAGTCCGAGATACATAGGGCCTTTTGAGGTCATTGAACGAGTCGGATCAGTTGCCTATAAACTAAACTTGCCTGAAGAGCTCAATGGAATTCACAATGTGTTCCACATCTGCAATCTCAAAAAGTGCTTCGCCGACGAGTCGTTGGTGATTCCACACACAGATGTGCATATAGATGAGAGCTTAAAGTTTATAGAAAAACCCTTGTCGATTGAAGATCGACAGGTGAAGAAGCTTCGCAGAAAGCACGTACCGATTGTAAAGGTCAAATGGAATGCTCGTAGAGGTCCCGAATATACGTGGGAAGTCGAAGCTACAATGAAAGAAAAATACCCCTATTTATTTGAGTAAATCTCGGGTCGAGATTTATTTTAAGGGGGTGAGGATGTAACACCTCGAAATTTTGTGTCCAATGATGTGTTAACACGTGTCATTTGATTACACGTGGCATCTATAATAAATAAAGGACTAATTTTGACAAACCTTGAAAGTATATATAAATTCGAGGGTTATAAATGTCAACAAGGGTAAATATACTGTATAGTATCCCTAAATAATGCTTAAACCTTCAAACGAATAAATTATAGATCGTACAAAAATAAAACGCGGAAGAAAGTGAGAGATTACAAACTACAGGGGTTAACTGTGTCAACATGTTTAATAATACCTCTGAGTGACCCTTTAACGTTCCAAAGACTTTGTAACGGTATTATACCCTCACTAAAATAATATATATGAATTTCTCGGAGTTTCGATATGAAACGAGAAAGTTACGATCGAATTCGTAGAAGAAGGGTTAAAAGCGTCAACAGTGAAAGTTAAGGCTTTCCAATATAAATAATAAATAAACCGGGGACTTAATAATGCGGGTAGTTAACACGAGGCCCCTATCGGTAAATAACCGAGGGCCAAACCGCAAAGTTACCCCTTCAAAACCGAAAGGTCAGGCGAATCATTACGAAAGATTTCGTTATTAATGGCCAGATTCTGTAATAATTACAAAAAGATTTAAAAATTCAGAAAATATGACCTTAGGCGACCCGCGTAAGGTTTCAACATAAGTTGAGGCGGGCCGCGAGCCTCCTCTATTTCGCGTCTGATTTTTGAACTTTAGGCGACCCGCGTTAAAATGGCATGGAACTCCCATGCGGGCCGCGTAAAGTGCCCAGATGCAGAAACCTTGTAACTACTTGGCTTTTGGCACCTTTGAACGATCATTTGATTAATTATGGAGCATGGGCACCCTACAAATGACCCATATCACTTAGGGAACACCTACCATTACCCCTGGTCAGATGGTAGTGCTTGCAATGATCAACAAAGCTTGGCATTGGCTATAAATAGCATGCCTTAAGCATAACAATTCACACAACTCAAAAACACTTATATCTGATCATTCAAGAGCTCCCTAGCTTTCCCTTCTGTTCTCTCATCAAGAGTTAACTTCTGTAAGTCGTTCATAACCATTTTGGTTTCACATTTCCATAGTTATAGCCTAAAAACGCAACCGTCGTAACTAACGGTTGTCATTGCAATATCTTGCAAATGATTCAGTCTTATGACGAATCAAAAATGGTTATGAGTTGGTATTTATGTGGGTATTAAACCTCTAAAATGGTTCCCCCTGATCACCACTCTAACTATGTCAAATATCGAGTCAAACGCGCGGTTAAAAAGTCAACAGAAAGCTATTTTAGCAATTTAAGCATAATCTGTGATATATATGTTATGGAACCTGTTTTGACAATCATAAAACATGATAATATGTATATAAACATGTTTGCGCTCATTTGAATCGATCATTTACTATATAGAACCGGTTCGGAGCCGAATGTCGCAAAAGTTTGACTTTTGCTTTGACTTCAGTTCTGACCCGTTTTAGTGAGGTATGAATATACCTTAGGACTCTCTTAGGACCAGGTCACATGTTGGTATAAGCCTCTGTGGTCGGTTCATGAGTTATCCGAGTCTTTAGCGCATTTCCGTCATTCGCCTAAAAGTTGACCGTAACGGCCTTTTAAAATAAAAACAAGTATTTCGGACACGTGAATGGACCAAAACCTTGCTTGTTATATTATAAGCATGTCCCTAAAGTTTCACGTCAATCCGAGGTCTAGAATGAGAGTTATGCTAAAAGGCGCACTTTTAAGAAAGTTTTACAATTAACGGCGCAATTAGCATAACGCCCATCTAACCCAAGTTTTCGTCACCAAAACTTTTACCCACTGTGGTAAAATAATATTTTGGGAATTTTAAAGATTTTTAATAATTTTTACCTTGCTCATAACCTGCGGTTATGGCTACGGTTCGGTAAATACCGAATATGCCCTTTTTGGCCAAAACGGGAGTTCTACAAGGTCTTTTGACCCGATTCCAGTTGCTACTGGTTTTAAATAATAAATAAAGTATTTTAAGCTTTATAAGCTGTTCGGGAAACTCAGATTTCCTGTAGAACTCGAAAATCCCTTTTTAAAGTCTTTAAAATGACCGAAAAGCCCCTTCGGGGCATAATATAAACTTAAACTCGTTACGGGCATTACGGAAGGTATCCTACTGATGCCAAAATACTTTTAAGGCATATTGACTTAGGAAATAAGCGTACGACTCTTATGGTTAACCGTTTCGCCTATTTGCGCACACGGTACGGCTCATGGAACTAGTTTTCGTGCAATAGCCGATACGGGTCAAATTATACTATTTGAACCCCAAAATCCAGAGTATGAACTATAAACCCATATAAAACAAGTCACTGAACTTGTTGGGTCCAAATCATACTCCATTCTCGGTTTTCGCCTTTTCGTGCGAATTAACCATATCTATATATCGGAATCAACCGGTTTAAGCTACGGCTAATACAAGGACCGTTAGGATTCTAAGAGGTTAATTAAAACCTTCGTTCCAGATTAGGAGCCCCAGTAAAAGCTATCGGTGACTTGATCTAAATTAAGGATTAATACTTGCAAAGGTAAATACTTTTGACTTATTTCCCCTATATGGGCTTGGGTTACGGTATATTAATACCGCTTGATTGAGCATTATATAATTCCATCGCTTAGGTGGTTAATTAATTAAATATGATCGGCTCATTTAAACAGTTTTGTTGCTTATAAGCCTTTGGGGGGTTTAATGACCGTTGTCCCGGATATCCTTGGCATCATTTTACGAAATGGCCACGACCATCGACATCCCGGTGTAGGCGTACACCCGGTATAAAGTGTCGACATTAAAACTAAAAGACGTAGCCGTTGGTTTCTGTACTACGGTTTTACGCAAACGTGGTGTGTCTATAAATCTTTAACCCGGCACGACCCGGGCTACTGAACGCATAAAAGAACATGTAAAACGTTCACAAGATCATTATGAATTTTCCCAAGTTATAAAAAGTTTGTGCCTTGTGCATTCAAATCAATTTTAATAAACATTTTCAAATGTGTCAGTTGAATGTATTTACCAGTGTAAACTGACGTATTTTCCCCAAAAAGATTAAGTGCAGGTACCTAAACGTAATTGGCTGGTATTAGCTCCCTAGCGTCGGGATAAGCCTCGCAAGCTTGATTGCAGTATCTAATGGAACAATACTTTATCTGTAATTACGATCCACTGTGGATATTCAACTTCTGTAATACATTCTGATATTACAATCAGAGGTTGAAATTATATATTTAAATTATGCTTCCGCTGTGCATTATATAATTGTGTGGTTTGACTATATTGTTGCCAACATCGTCACGGTAATCCCCCACCGGGCCCACCGGTGAGACACGTGGAAATCGGGGTGTGACAACGATATTTTTGCAATAACGCCCAATAATGCCCCCATGCTGACTGGAGTGCCACATGACAGAAAACGCCCTATGATGGGAATATTATTGAGCTAACCACTACACATGGTGTAATGACTGGTTTAATTTTTAAAAGATTGTTGAAGAGAAAAAAAAATAATCATAAAAATTTCCCACTGTTTTATAACCAAAACTAATCATAAAAATCTATGGGTTCTTACACTCAAAAGCCCATTACATAAAGTTTTTACTCGTTTGGATACATTGGACTTTATTGGGTGAGCAACGGAAGATTGCAAAACTTGTATGTTGAAACAAGCCCAGTTATAATATAATTATAATATAATTATAATATAATATCATATATTTTATGCGGAATAGCATTTAGTCACGTTTTAACTAAACTAGTGGGATTCTTTGCGCGCTACGATAGGCATTCGATCGGTATTAGCTATAGTTTAGTTCGTTACCGCATAGGTATGATTCCGTCATTCGATGTAGCAACTGAAAAAGATATGCTCAAGAGGATATCGACATTGTTTTACATCCATCAAAAACCACATAAACAAATACCGGAACTGATATTTGCATATTTTATATAAATTAAATCGTAACATAACCAAAACAATATCCACACATGTGTGGTTTTAATTCTGAACACCTAATAATTGTTTTAAGTTTTTTTTAATAATTGCAAATAAATAAACAAATCAATCAACGGATTACATAGGATTATAAATATATATATACCCGTATATGTTCGGTCCAAATAGCGGTCACTTATAGCGGTGCTAAATGTCGCTATTTGACCGCCATTTTGAATCTCGTATCGCGGTCGTAGCATCGCTTTTTTGAGTTTTTTTTTTTTTATTTTGAGGCCAAAAGTTGGGTAAAGCCCCACATAAATCAGTTTTTTTGTTTGAAATAACCCAAAAGTAAAGGCCCAAACACAAATTAAACCTAGTCCAATCATAAATCTATTGTTGAGAGACGTAGAGGAAAATGATGATTGTGTTATACCAACAGATGTTGAGCTTCAAGAGTTTGTTGTTGGTAGTGATGGTCTTCTTTGGTCGGTTGCTCGAGAAGCAATGGGAGGAAACGAAGATGTTAGGCCAAGTACTACAAGCAAAAGAGAGCACTATATGTGGGGAATGATTGGATTCCTTGGTTGATGTGGACTTAGAAAAGATTTCATGGCTTATGACAGATCGTGTTTCAAACATTTACACTGTTTTGAATTTGATATTACTACTAAATATAAAATTTACCGATATATCACCGCTATAACCTATATATCATATAGCGGACCTTGACCGCTATTTGATTTTGGACCGCTATAACTCTATAGCATATCCAACCCTCTATATTATTGTTGTGAGTGTTTAAGAAAGAAAAAAATAATAAAATGAGTGTTTGTTAGTATTATAGAGATATAGATGGAGGGTTGGATGTGGAAAGATTTTGAAAATAAACTCAATTTAAAGAAAAATATGTTTTTTTTTTAATTAAATTATAGAGATGGAGATGAAGGCTCCAATGTGAATATAGAGGGTCACTTTATTTTTCTACGAAACTTTCTCTATTATAGAGCCTACAATATAGCACGAGATTAGCCCTAAGTTATGAATAGTATGTATAGAGTATTTTGATCTCTACAAAATGTAATATATATATATATATATATATATAATACATTTGTTTAGACTTGCGAGTCTAATCAAGCTCGAGTTCGAGTTATAACTCGTTTATTAAATGAGTTTCATCTTAGTCTTGGGCTTAAAATCATTTTAGTTCGTCTTGATATGAGTTTTTAACTTATCGTTGGCTAGACTCATTTGACCAACATGTTATAGGCTTGCGTCACCTAACCAGTAGATTATTAAAATACATGTTATGAGTAAAGCTCTCGTACAAAGTATCTTATCGTACAAAACGTACGAATGATATGGAAAAGTAAAAAAAACGCAGTGACATTTTCGTAATTACCCTACAAAATCAAATTACCCTACAAGAACATTTGTAGAGTAATTATGATACTCTATAAAATTACCCTATAAGGCTATGAGGTGTGGCTGGAGCCTCATGGGGCTTTATCAAGTCAACCTAGGATCCACCTCACCTATGGAGCCCCCTTTAATTTACATGGTGTGGATAGAGCCCCTATTAAACAAAATTAAAAAAAAAACATTTGATTGGTCCAAACTCCAAGCCATGGCGTTACCGGGTGTTACCATGATGGAGCCCCCCTCTTCACTTGGAGGGTGTGGTGATGGAGCCCATATGGGCGCTATACATGGTGACGTGGCGGCGATGGAGCCCCCACACCCTCCAGCCTAATCAAAATTACCCTTCAAGATCATTTGTAATGTAATTTTGATAATTACCCTACTAGTAAAATAATTACGAAAATGTCACCACGTTTTTTTTACTTTTCCACTTTATTCCTACGTTTTGTATGATAAAATACTTTGTATTTGATCTTTTGTCATAAAAACTAAGTGATATATGCAAATGCTCTATCGAAAAAAAATAATGAAGTACCCTAAATGCTTTACATAAACTCTCAAATGTTTAACATATTCTCTCATTTCGGGTAGCAAACCATTATGCAACTTGTTGAGTTGACTCATGAGTGTAACAACCCGATTCTTGATTATTGATCCTAACGAGTTTCCTCGAAAGCTCTTGTTGGTCAACTTTTTTCACGACATAAACAAAGCTTCGGGGGGGTCTACAACACCAAAAGTACCACTTTATAAGGGTGGATTCCATTTGATTTCCACAATTGTTTGAACTTGGATATCTTGTGCAATAATTTTTTTCATTTTGTGGTGTAAAAGACAACAAAAAAGACCTAAACTTTCTACGAGAAACAAAATGAGTTATCCCTTTTACAAAATGGTAATGAAACATGGCCCATTGTGTCCTCTTAGTGTGTGCATATGATCTCAAACATAGGGCCCAATTTTCCATGTTAGGTCCAACTCATGATCAACACCTGTCTTCCAGATTCAATGCTTGAATAGTTGGTCAATATGTCCAAAATTAAATTAGGGTTTGTTAGATGAACAAAGGTAGTGACGGTGGTACGGGTCAAGATACGGTTTATTATATATTCATTTAGTTGTGATAGTAATAAAAAAAATAAAACGATTGTTTTATCTATACTATATAATAAAAGAAACCTGTTTTGGGACACTTGTCATTCTCTCATTTAATTGATTAAAATTATTAATAATACTAATAATAATAATATTTAATCTAAATTAATACAAATTCTTATTATTAATAATATTTAATCAAATCTAAAATCTAATCTAATACAAATTTTTATTATCAATAATATTTAATCAAATCTAATAAGAATTCATACGAATTCCAAAGTTGATATTAACTTTCAAGTAATTAAAAAAAATCCACCTAACATCACAAATGTTTCTGTTAAGTTCGATTAATTAATTTGTTCAACAATCACTATTATCTTTATCATTCAGTACGGTTAACCGATTTATTATCATACAACCTCCCACCTATTCAATCATATGATTTTTCAATCTTATATTAACTAAATAAATAAAGATTAATATTCAATCTTATCCTACTTTAAATATAAAAAATCCGTTAGTTCAGATTAATATTCAATCTTATCCTACTTTAAATATAAAAAAATCCGTTAGTTTTTTTAAATATATTTTTTTATTATTTGGTATATAAAATCATATTTATTCAACCCATGTAATACACGGGGGTTTTTAAAAATATAATTTTTTTTATTATTTCGTAAACAATATTACATTTATTCAACACGTGTAATACAATGGTTTTAAAGATATAATTTTTTTTATTATTTGGCATATAATATTACATTTATTCAACCCGTACAATACACATGGTTCTTATAGATATAACTTATTTCATTATTTAATGTATAAAATTACATTTCTTCAACCCGTGCAATAAAGGAGGCTTTTAAAAAGATAATGTTTTATTATTTATTTGGTATATAAAATTCATTTATTTAACCCGTGTAATACACGGGGTTATAACCTAGTATTGTTATATTTGGTAATTAGTCACACTTAATCTTGAAGTCACACTTAATCTTGAAGTCCATTACATAGTCTTAAGTGTTTGGACTTTAGTCATAGGTTCATGCACAACACCGGTTTGATCTATGTGTTAAAATCTAAGATTGTAGAGTTTTATGAGACATTTCCAATATCGCTAGAATAAGTTTAATCGAAGTCCGTTAATTTGATACCCTCTAAGACTTCCTATGTTTGAAGACTATATAATCTATGAAGGTTTAGCAGATCTTTTATCATGATAAAAAAAAAAAAAAAAAAAAAAAAAAAAAAAAAAAACTCAGCATTGTGTATCTTCTTCACAAAATGGATTTGATGCTTCGTAATTTGTTTCACAAATAAAATAATTAACCATAGATAAGGCTATCGACTTATATTAAAAATAACTAGTAAGAGTAACTTAAATTTCATTATTAGAAGGAAATGGTTACAAGGTGTTGTAGCAAGTCATAAATGAATTTTACTATTTTAAACTTGATACAATTAAAGACAAGATTATTGATTTACATAAAAGAAGGTTAGTAAACATACCATCAATTTCATTATGAAGAAACGGTTTATTAGATGTTCTAGAAATTCATAAATGATTTTTTTTACTATTTTAAGGTTTTTTTAATTAAATAAGAAATTTCCTATCATAAGAAATTTACGTTTATATTTTAGAAACACATTAATTTTAGTTTCTTTAAACTTTAAAAGGTATCATTATAATACAAAAAAAAAAAAAAATACAAAAATCGTACAGTAACTTCATAAGAGTTCTATAAGCACCAAGCTCAGGGCTGGCATAACGGGTAACTCGATCTGTTAAGACACGAACACGATAAGATACGAACCTGAAACATGTAAACACGAACACGACACGAAATCTTATCGTGTCAGATTTTCGAAACACGGACCTGTTAATAAACATGTTACACGAAACGACCTGTTAAGACATGAAAAAATTACCAACGTATCATACGACATGTTTAAGACACAAACACGACCTGTTGAGACACGAACACAACCTGTTTAAGACACGAACATGGCCGAATTAGGGAAGCTGTGAACCGAATTAGGAATGGTGGTGTTTGTGAGAGAGATTTAAAAATTAGGGTTTGAATTGTGGAAAAAGAACCACATGTGTTTGTGTATAATTCATCCCAGATCTCACGACTGATGACCCCATGTCCACACCTACATATAATATTTTTTAATTTTTAATTAACGGGTCCTAAAAGGTTAACGAGTTTTAACATGTTTAGACACGAAACCTGTTAAGTTCTTATCGTGTCAACATGTTTTAGACACGAAACTTGTTAAGGTCGAACACGAAACATGATAACTTTGTTTAGGTTCGTATCGTGTTATCATGTTTGTATTAGAATTGTCAACCTAGATATTGCCTATTTTGCAAAATGCTTCTTATGAACTTGACATTTTTTACACGCATCATGCAAAATCAACTTCTCGCGGTTGTTTAACACTTGGTTATCGATAAAAGTAAAATGAATCTCATGAATGACCTTTTTGAGATCACTGGGTCTTTTGTACGATAAGTAAATATTTGAGGGTAAAAAGAAATTTGATACTAATTTTTCATAGTTATCACGAAATATTTTTACATATTACCTATATATACAAAAGAATAAACTTCTGTTTTGCTCCCTGTGGTTTGGTCACTTTAACGATTTTGCTCCAAACCTTTAAAAATAGCCATTTTACTCCCTGATGTTTTGGTTTTTTTGCAAGTTTGCTCCCCATCTCCAACTCCATCCAAATTGTTTGTTTTTCCATTTTGCTCCCCACAGGGAGCAAACTGGCAACAAAACCAAAACATCAGGGAGTAAAATGGCTATTTTTAAAGGTTTGGGGCAAAACCATTAAAGTGACCAAATCACAGGGAGCAAAACGGAAGTTTACTCTATACAAAAAGTAACTTAAGGTTCGATTAATCATCGCATCACTTCATCAATAGGTGAAAGGCATCAGTTAAACGTTGCAAACAACTAAACGTTGCAATTAATAAATTGTAACTGCCATACGGCACACTCACAACCAATGCCGTCTCATCACCATTTCACAACCGCTCCCAGCCTCCTATCGCATCCCTTCATCAATATAAAAAGCACCGATTCATTCAACAACCGTTATGCTCCATATCACCAACTGACCACACTAAAATAGCAACCGTCAAAAAAACGTTATCGCAACAGTTGCATCTCCTCCAAACAGGCACACACCCATACCCATGGTATATATACATAAACTCACATGCAAACTTCCAGACACACAAATTCGGGAAGAAGGATCTGGAGAACAACGAGTACGATTGGGGCCTTGCCTCGGAGTCACGCTGCTTATGGTTTCTGTCGTTTGAAATGGGACCGGTGGCACCGCCGTCGATTCCAAAGATTATTTTGGTTCCGGTGTTCTTGGTGGCTGATGACGGGGGTAGCCCAAGACTAAATAAAATGACTAAAATACATGAATGCCCAAAGGGTTAACGGTTCAAAGGTTGAAAAGCTGAGGAGGTGAAGTAAAGCAATATGGGAACAGTAAATGGTCACATCTCCGAATCACTTCACCAACTCACCAGCCGCAAAAGCAACATGGAGCCACAGAGCACATTCTTTTACCCGCGGGTCAAAGCCTTCAACCCCCAAAAAGGGCAAAACCCCCACTGCAAGCGTGGTCACTAGTCAAACACATTCCCCTTCGGGAGATGTCTTCTCCTATAAATTTGACACTTCATTAACTGAGGAGAGGACATTCCAGGCCAGCCCTGATTTCTCGAAATCCCTGGTCATACATCACGAGTACTTGCTTCTCGCAAGATACTTTCTCTCACAATCAACACACACATTCCTTTTGCTAATTCATCCGAATCTGAACACATTTCAGAGGAGGATCTTCAGCAAATTACAAAATCAAACTAGTGAACCTCTCTCCACATCTTGCAAACGTGGGAGGACCCCACGACCTGCGTTAGGCAAAGTTGAACCCTTCAACCCTTTTGCCTAACCGACCCAGCTACTATCCTTGGTCTGTTATTTGTTGCATCAACAAGTTGGCGCCCACCGTGGGGCTACGCCACTATTTTTCTTCAAAAGACCTAGTAGTGTAGCTCCATTCTCCTGAAATTACCATGTCAGAAAGTGGATCCCCGGGAGAAGTAAATCAGGTTCCAAACACCTCTACCCCGGGTACTAGCCAAGCTCATGTGGCTATACCAACTTCTTTCTCAACTCCGGGGAGCACTCATGAATTCCTCACTTTCAACACTCAAACTCCGTCCAGATCCGGAGTCCCTTCTCCCAATGTTAGTGTCTCGGACACCCCGACACGTGTTGAACTTACCCCCGAGGGGGTTGCCAACAATTTCCTTGAGTTGAGGCCTCTCCTCAACCAATATGTAAGTAGGGAAAGAGACAAGGGAGTAAGGATTCATCTAGACTATGATGAGCCTGAACCAACATTATCTCCTGGACCTCCCGTCCCTCCTTTTACATCTAGGGATAAGGCTGGCCCCAGTAATCCTCCAAATCCTAACCCGTATCTGTACGCGAGGCCAAATCCTACAGCATACCCTCTCTTCTCATCCCAACCAGCTACAAGCGGTGCTCCACTAGGCCATGAGCTAACCCTTGACCAGCTCCTACAGTCCCCGGTGACGAGCCTTCCACCCTTAACAAAAACTTCATGGGAACAGGCCTTGGTACTCCCCTTGGCACGAAGTGCCGTTATGAGCACTCCCTTGGGAGTTAACTGCTCTGTTGCACCCGGAAGCCTTCAAGGCTTCAACCTTCTGCCTCAGATGATGACCCAGATGATGACCAGTTTCCCGTGGCAGCACTTCATCAATCAAGTGCTAGCAACCCAAGGGAACAGCAACAACGTGGGTGCAAGGGTTGAAGAAGATTTAGCCAAACCTTACAAGCCGAGTAACCTCTCATGCTTTTCACAGCAAATAGCCGATTATGATTTTCAAACAAAGATCAAAATGCCATCCCAGATCAGAATATATGATGGGACTGAAGATCCTGAAGACCATCTTCAGATCTTTACTGGTGCCGCAAGAATCGAGAAATGGTCAAATGCTGAATGTTGTTTGATGTTCATGCAAACCCTTGTCGGATCAGCCAGAATCTGGTTCAACGACTTACCTGCTCGAAGCGTTCGAAGCTTCGATGATCTAAGCAAATGGTTCCTAGCCAATTTCTCTCAACAGAGGCGGTATGTCAAAGATGCTACAGTGATCTTTTAGATCAAGCAAAGAGATGATGAAAGCCTTCGAGACTTCATAGAAAGATACAAGAAGGAAGGTCTAACTTATGTGGGGGCAGACGAAAAGATGAGGGTGGCCGGTTTCATGAATGCCATTACCTCAAAATATCTCACAAGGGATTTCAACAAATCCCTGCCCAAGACCTTGGAAGAAGCTCTCAAAAGGGCTGAAGCCCACATCCGGGGAGAGGAGGCAGTAGACATTAACGAACAAAGGAAAAGAGGATCCAGCTGGCGAGGCAATAGCCCAGCTAGAAAGAGAGGAAACTTCAACTCCTATGACAGACGCCAAAAGGGTTCAGACCATCGAAGGTCTGAAGGCCGGAACCCTCCCAGCAGGGAAATAGGCATGAGTTTCACACCTCTCACCAAGACTCCTCAAGAAATCCTAGCTACAGAAGAAGTCAAACAAAACTTTCGGCCTCCTAGGCCTCTCTCCAAAAGCAGAAAGAATGAGAACTCCACACAATACTGTGAATTTCATGAAGAAAAAGGTCACCATACCAATGATTGCTTCCAGCTTAAGAAAAGGATTGAAGAAGTTGTTAAGTCCGGAGAACTTGCTCATTTGGTAAAAGGAGTGAGGGACAAAATGGCTGAAGGAAAAGGCAAGGAAGTCAATATGGTGGATTTTGATGGAAGGGTTCCACACAAGAGGCAACGGTTGGAAGCTTGGGAGCTTCAGTGTGTTTGCTTTTCCCCAACAGAGAAAGACCCTCTTTCAAACCCTCTCGTGGTAAAGCAACTGTGGGAACATTACAAACAAGTAGGGCATACATAGACACTGGGGCAACTACTGAAATCATGTTTGAGAAATTCTTCAACCACTTGAGTAATGAAGAATATTCAAGGCTTCAACCCTCTGGAACCTCCATAAAAGGTATTGCCGATATACCCCTTAAGCCTTTAGGGCAACTGACACTTAATGTTCGTTTCAGCGAAGGTCAGAAAGAAAGAATCCAACCACTCACCTTTGTGGTTATCAATATTCTCCCTGGTTATCAATATTCCCTCAAACTATGACGTGATCATCGGGAGGCCAGGACAATGTGCATTTTACGTGGCTGTGTCTGTCGGCCATGGCACTGTCAAATTTCCCACCGAGAGGGGAATAGCAACCCTTCAACCTTCCCAGGAAGCCTACATGGTTGAAGGTGAAAGCTCCAAAAGCGAAGAAGACAAGCAAAGGCTAATTATAAATCCTAAGTACCCTGAACAGAGAATAAGGGTCAACCCAAACCTTTCACAAAAAACCCTTTCATATCTTGAAAAATTGCTAACACACTACAGCGATGTCTTCGCTTGGTGTCCGGAAGATATGACGGGGATCCCCCGAAAAATTGCTGAACATGAGTTAAGGATACCACCAGATGTTAAGCCTGTGGTCCAAAAGAAAAGAAGTCTAGCACCTGAGAAAAGCCTGACTGCTTGTCAAGAAGTTGAAAAGCTTGTGTCAGCTAGCATTCTCTGAGAAGTCAAGTACCAATCATGGGTTGCAAACCCAGTTATGGTCAAGAAGCCAGACAACTCTTGGAGGATGTGCATAGATTTCAAAGATCTTAACAAAGCTTGTCCCAAGGATTGCTATCCATTGCCAGAAATTGATCTCAAGGTTGACTCCCTCACCGGTTACCCTTTCAAGTGCTTTCTTGATGCTTACAAAGGGTATCATCAAATATCATGAAAGAAGAAGAAGAAGAAAAGACAGCGTTCCACATCGATAAGGGAATCTTTTGTTACCAAAAGATGCCTTTTGGCCTCAAAAACGCTGGGGCAACCTACCAACGTTTAGTGGACAAAGCCTTTGCAAGCCAAATTGGTAAAAACATGGAAGCATATGTCGATGACTTGGTGATCAAAAGCAAGACGGAGTATCAAATGCTCGATGACATTCAAGAAACTTTCAAGAACCTCAGAAAGGTTAACATGAAGCTCAACCCTAAAAAAATGTTCATTTGGGTTTGAGGAAGGCAAGTTCTTGGGTCATATTGTTAGGAAACAAAGCATCAAGGCTAACCCAAACAAGGTGAAAGCTGTTCTTGAAACCAAACCACCAAAAACCAAGAAAGATGTTGAAAGCCTGAATGGGAAGCTTGTAGCATTGAAGTGTTTTACCTCAAAGTTAGCAGAAAGGTCTCTCCCCTTTTTCAAAACGCTCAAAGGTTGCACCAATAAGAAGGACTTCAAATGGACTGAAGAGGCCGATGAAGCCTTTAACCAAATGAAGCAGCACCTAGCTTCCCTACCTGACATGGCAGCCCCAGAAACGGGAGAATTAATCTCAGTATACCTCTCAGTTGCTGAAGAAGCAATAAGCGTGGTCCTCACCATTGAGTGAGAAAAAGCACAGGTACCCGTTTATTTCTTCAGCAAAACTCTAAAATTGGCTGAAACCAAATTGTAACACCCCGTGTTACCGAAAGTCAAAGTCAAAGTCCAAGTCAAGTTTGACTTCTTTGACTGTAATTAGTCTATTTTATGTTTTATTATTTGTATTATGTGGAGTAAGTGTTGTTAATCAAAGTAATCGAATGAATCGAATGTTAATCGACGCGAAACGCTTAATGACTGTGAAAAGTAGGAAGTAACAATGCGATAAAGTTAATCAATCAATAATCAAGCTAATCGAATCATCAATCAAACTCGAAACTCGAATTATGCGAATTTGGTGGTATATTACGTGTGTGTGTGCCTTACGTGTTACCTGTGCGTGTTTACTTTATGTTATGTGTGGTGATCAATCGAACTCGAAACTCAATCGAACTCAATCGAAATCGAATTATGATGAATGGTAGCGAAAGGATAGTGTGAAATATAGATGCTTGTATGTAGATATAGTAGTTGGGACTAAAAGTAATTTGAATAGGGAACTCTATCGTATTCGTATCGTCTTCAATCGAAATCGAAATATCAGAAATCGTCGCACTGAACGCTCAGAGCAGGTTGTGGATCGATCAGGCTCCTAGCCGATCGAACAGCCCAGCCGATCGGACGGACTGTCTTCGGATCATGAGATACTATGCTTCAACACTTAATCGATTTTCAACTCGTTCGACGTATTGGAGTGCCACCCGATCGAACATGTTGCTCGATCAGGTGACATCCTACTGAGGACTTACTACTGAAGTGTCTAACCGATCGGTTAAGCAGGCCGATCGAACAGACTGTTCGATTGATCGACCTGAAAGGTAAGAACACTTCAGTGTTCTCAAATACTACAACGAAAACCTCAAAAGGACAAGCCATCGTACACAAACACATCCTACTCAAAGGAAGAAACAATCCACTCGAACAGTCCAACCGATCGAGCCTACCGGCCGATCGAACAGGCTGTCCGAACAGACTGTCCAACCGAACGAACAACCCGTTCGATCGAACCTACAGTTCGATCGACCAGGCTGTTCGATCCATCAACACTTGTTTCCATTTAACGCTCACTCATCATTATACTATCGAACTATTCAGGCTAACCCTACTCTCAAGCGCTCCCTTCAATCCATCAATCAATCACTGTGAGTATACTCGAACCCTTTTTGCTTTAGCACTTTTGGGTGTTACATACGTTATTTATCTAAATCACAAATCGAACACACTACTCAATTATTTAAACGCTAACCGTTCTGCATGTATTACCTGACTAAATGAATGCTTGTTGTTATGTTTACACGTGGAATACTGTCTACCTGCCTTAACGACGTAGTACTATAGTTTGGACTCAGCAACCGTTCACACGGGGGTTGTTAAGGACAATTACTTGCATGGATTATGGTGGTAATCATGAATTGCGAACTGTCTCGAACAGTCAACCCGCAGTCATTGGTATCGATGGATCCATGTCGATAATTAACATGCTTCGTTTTCCTCTGTGTACGTGCTGGTTATGCGTAAACTATTTCGAACTCTATATGCTATATCAAACTTGTATGCCCACCTTTACATTTTATGTATTGACTTTATTTTAACGTATGTGACAGGCAATTAGGATGCTTATCTGCTAGGAAGGCGAGCTTAGAATAAGCGTCTAGAGCATAGTTGTCTGTAGATCTTGCAGATCGAGTCTCTAGAGGCAATTGAACAATTTTTATATTTATATTTGAATCTGAGTTGTCGGAACAAAATATTTGACTAGTTGTTATCTGTAATAATTTGTTTTACTATTTGGGATACGGTATGAGACGTATTAATTAAACTAAATAGTAATGATAGTTGTTGTGGAAACTTCTGGACAATCTGTTTCGCTCAGTGCCATGCCCTGATGATTCCGCCATCGGTTGGGGTGTGACAGATTGGTATCAGAACCATAACTATAGGGAACTAGGCTAGACACGACCTAGTCCGGGTCGCTGTCTTAGAGACCTAGACTATAGTTAGTGATATTCACCAATTTATACATATTATAGTCCCCCATTTTATCCCCATTTTATGCATTTTCGGCCGTAAAACCGTCATTCGGATACTTAATCATGTATACTTTTGTTTACAGGCCTAAAACAGCATGCCAGACAAGATGATAGTGAAAACGAGGACTTTCCGGGCGAAACGGCTGAACTGCGAACATTCTGTGGAAAATTCTGACCTGGGCAAGTTGCACCCCCGTGCGACTGGTGGCACCCCCGTGCGGATGCGACAACAGTTGCACCCCCGTGCGACTGGTGGCACACCCGTGCGGATGCGACAACAAGGCTCAGCTCCGCGTTGCACACCCAGTGCGATCAGGAGTGCAACGAAATCCCGGGAACGCACCCCCATGCGACTGGTGGCACCCCCGTGCGGATGCGACAACAAGGCTCAGCTCCGCGTTGCACACCCAGTGCGATCGGGAGTGCAACGAAATCCCGGGAACGCACCCCCGTGCGACTGGTGGCACCCCGTGCGGATGCGACAACAAGGCTCAGCTCGGCGTTGCACACCCGGTGCGATCAGGAGTGCAACGAAATCCTGGGAACGCACCCTCGTGCAACCCATGGCACGCCCGTGCGGGATCGAAGACCGGTCAAGATCTGATGACGTCATGCGGTATGGTGAATAGTAACTCCAATAATGCATAAAGTGAACGGTCGTGCCATAAAGTGCACGATCGTGCGAGATCGAAAAAATATAAAAAACTTGCAGAAACATTCTGCTCGTAACTCTAGAATTTTGGAGAGCAATTCAGGCGATTTTCAGGCTCCGGAGGCGTTAGCTTTCACCCGGATTCAAGCCACATTGTCTCGTTTAGCTCGATTACTATCTGGATTCTCATTCTTATGCTTGTTTATGGTTTGAATTCTTAAGTCTTTCCATAATTTTGTTATGTTTCAAGCATTAAGATTGATTATTATGTATTAATGTAGCCTTTCGGCAAAAACACAACAATCCCTTGCTTGATTATAGCCATTAGTATGTTAATCTTTGTTTGTAATGACATTTGGAAGTATTTTCTATGATTATCTTTGATGATTAGTGTGATATCTGTGCTTGTAATCATTGTAAACAGTTCAATTATCAATGAAATAAAGTTATTTGATCCCTATGTTTGTTTGTTTATGTTTGATGTTTTTCATGTTTTGGCTTTTATTCGATTTTAAACTCTATATCGCTTTCTGGAGAATTATACGCAAACTGGTGCGATAACGTAATCAATTATACGTGACAAATACTCCGGAACATCAATTTATGCTTAACATACCTTAAAAAAACCTTTACATAACTTAGAAATAAGTTTTGAAGGCTTTGGTATGGCAAAATCCAGTTATTTCGCTTACAGGGACTAAAATTGACAAACTGCGAAAGTATGCCGATTTGAACTGTAACGAACATTCCGGAACATGATCATAAGTTAAACACACCCTAAATATCCTTTACATAGCTTAGAAATAGGCTTTGAGGGGTTCGGTGTGCTAAAATAAACTTTATGCTCATTCAGGGACTAAAAGCGTCAAAAAGTGCATAAGTTTGCATTTTCGCGCATAACTTACGTTCTGAATACTTCCGGACATCCAAAAATTTATGTAATCATTAAAATATTATGTTTTAGTTATTAGCTTGTCAAAAACCCATTCGTCGCGCAATTTGGACCGTTTTTGCGTCCGTTACGACTTCCGTCGTAATTAACCGAACAACGCAATCGTACGGCCAAACGAACCGACATCCGACATATTTTTGAGCATGTTTTATGTTCCCTATACTTTAACATCCTTGTAGAGCTTAGAAATGGGTTTGACGGGAGTTAGAAGTGCCAAAACTCGACTATACGCGCACAGGGACCAAAACTGCCAAAATGCAAAATCTGCTGGTCTGCAGGGTCCTTACGGACCGTATGGGTATGCTTACGGTCCGTAAGCCATGCCCAGATCAGCAGAATTGCATTCCAGCCATTTCTAGCTGTTACCCACCCTTGCACATGGTTTTGTTGAGTCTATGGGCTGGTTTAGGGGCCCCCATGGTTTTCTAAAACTATGGGCTTGATGTGTACGGCTAGGATTGAATCTCGGATTATGAGGAACAATCTTAAAGGCTCTACCAAATCTATAAATACCCCCATGCCTTGCCCATTTCCCTCACACTTGATTCTGAGATTTTCTCTAAGTTGGAGTTATAAACACTTCATACCTGAGAAATACTCGGAAATCAATCTTGCGGGGACCTTCTGTAAGTATTCTTTCGCGTTTTTCGTTCGTTTTAGCGTTAAAGTCAAACTGTGTTTGACTTTCTGCATTGACCAGTTTATGGTCAACGCGAAGTTCGTTTGAACTTCATAACGTGAGCGTAATCACGATGGTTATAGTCCCTAGTGACTATACCTACTGATTACCACGTTATCTAGGCTCAGTGACGAGTCGTAGTTTCGGCCAAAATGCGTTTTCTCACGTATTTTGTAACCAAACTACTCTAGGGTATTAAAACCGTTTGTTTTAATACCAAACCTGTTTTCTAACTTCACTAAACATGTTCTAGCATGTTTAGCTGTTAGGCCCTAAAGTGTGAGACTGACGCATCAAATTAATCCAACGGGCTATGGTTACGAACTGGGCTTTACTGGGTTAGTTATATTAGGTTTTGGACCTTTACAGGTCACTTGGGCCAAGCTTTAGGCCATGTGGGCCAAGCAGGCCCAAGGGGAGCCCATGTAGGGAAGTGGGCTTAGGTTAGTATATAAACAAGTTTTCTACTTGTTTTAGGGTTGGATATTCATTGTTACAAAATTCCTCTAGAGAGAGAGAGAGAGAGGCGATTGGTGGAGTAGGAACTTGTACCAGACGGTTTTGCTAGTTGATAGTAATAGAATCGTGTGCAAGTTTGAAAGTGATTCCGGTTTGTTCTTCGTTGTTCATATTTCTTGTTGATTATCGTTTTATTTCTTGAATCTCACCAAGTTTGGATTCCGCACAAACTTGGTGATTGTTTGATATCATTGAAAGATCCGGTTATACGGGACTTACAAGTGGTATCAGAGCCTTTAGAACCTACTTCTAGGCTCGGTGTGATATCAAAATATTCAAGATATTCGTTGTTTTTGGTTTGGTGTTCTTCGCGTTCTTCGGTGTTCTTCATTGTGTTCATCCGAATTTTAGTGAAAATTCCTATATTTTGGATTTTGATTTGTTTTGAAAGTTGTTACTAGATAATCTATTGTTTTAAATCTTTTAAATATTCTGTATTATCTTTCAAAGCTTTATCAAAATCCCAAATTTTCGAAACTGATATTTGACTTTGGAAAGTTCACGTGTTAAAAATTTTCAAATTTGAAAATATCTTCCAAAATTATTGGAATTCAGTCGCAATCGTTCATCTTCAACAATTCACGGATTCCAGTCGCAATCAAGGTTTCCCCCTAAACATATATAGTGTTTAGGGGGAGAAATCTGAATTGGACTTGTGAAATATGTGGTAGGGAAGATACTTGCATGATAGAGTGTGCTGTTTATATTTCTGGGATTTGATTAGTATTTATTTGGGTGTTCATTGTTAAGAAATCAAAACATGATAAAACAGATTATATGCAGACTGCACAGTCAGGATATCTTAAAGGATGACATCAGTATACTCACGTGTTACGATGAATCGTTGTGCTTACCTTGATCGCGGGGGTATGCCTTGGAATGGGACACACGGGTATAATAGTATAATATTACCTTAATCATATCACGAAGTTGAAAAATTGAAAGTTGAGCGTTAAAGTTTAAGTGGACCAACATATTGGCAATCGCATAGACCAGTTTGATTAGGCTCGTACTGAAAAGTGTTCCTTAGTCTGCCTGAGAACGAATTTTGATCCCATTGCAATTGTAATTGTATATTATGGTAGTTGTTTATATTTTGAGTTTTTATTTGTTTTTAGTTCTTAAAAATTAAAAATTAAAAAATAGAAAAATTTCAAAAATCCAAAAATAGTGTGTTTATTTGTTTCTCTTAAAAATTGAAAATGTAACCGTTCTTGAAGATTTGACTGATCATCAAAAGTTGAAAGAGTTTAAATTGTGAAATCCGAGTACAAGTACTTGGATGTACCTAGTGTTCATGTGGTACTTTCCCTGTTGCATAAGAAATGTTTGCTTATGAGTTTGTGAGCATGTGCAGAACTTGATTTCAATCAAGAACAGGGGTTGATGAAGACTGAGATGCTGTTAGTTGCTGAAGAAGCCCAAAGCATCACAACAACAAGATGTACCTGAGTCAGAAGAACCGGATACGAGACGTCGTCTGACAATGAAAGTGCATTCGAAGAAGTATCGTGAACCTGCTTGAAAGACAAAGACTGAAGAAGAAAAGAGCTGTTGAGAATCCTCCTCTCACATTCTTTTTGACAAAGATTTTCAAGCAAAGTTGATCGTGATCCTGATATGAAGCTAACCACAAAAGCTGAAGAAAGAGACCCAGTGCTGAGAGTTCAGAAGTCAAGAACTTCCACAACATCTACAGCTTAGAGACAACCATAGATTTCGTTGAAGACGTTGCTGAATTCAAGTTATGAAGACAATTTGATGGCATCAGTCTAGGGGGAGATTGTTAGGCCCTAAAGTGTGAGACTGACGCATCAAATTAATCCAACGGGCTATGGTTACGAACTGGGCTTTACTGGGTTAGTTATATTAGGTTTTGGACCTTTACAGGTCACTTGGGCCAAGCTTTAGGCCATGTGGGCCAAGCAGGCCCAAGGGGAGCCCATGTAGGGAAGTGGGCTTAGGTTAGTATATAAACAAGTTTTCTACTTGTTTTAGGGTTGGATATTCAT
Organism: Helianthus annuus; assembly: GCF_002127325.2. NCBI lineage: Eukaryota > Viridiplantae > Streptophyta > Magnoliopsida > Asterales > Asteraceae > Helianthus > Helianthus annuus. The sequence continues at coordinate 184,918,372 of NC_035449.2, read as the reverse complement.
TGTTACAAAATTCCTCTAGAGAGAGAGAGAGAGGCGATTGGTGGAGTAGGAACTTGTACCAGACGGTTTTGCTAGTTGATAGTAATAGAATCGTGTGCAAGTTTGAAAGTGATTCCGGTTTGTTCTTCGTTGTTCATATTTCTTGTTGATTATCGTTTTATTTCTTGAATCTCACCAAGTTTGGATTCCGCACAAACTTGGTGATTGTTTGATATCATTGAAAGATCCGGTTATACGGGACTTACATTAGCTCGTCGCTTCTAGTTTTGTGCTTGTCTAAGGGTCATAAGGTAAGCGATCTAATCAATCGCTTATGCTTACGAACCCGACCCATTTGGTCGATCATTAGGATCCGACCAAACATATTAGGTAACCATAGTTGTATAGGGAATAACCTTCTGAGGTTATACCCTATGGTGACATCGTTTAACTAGTTGTATGATAGGTAACGTATATGCCTTAGGTAAATTACCAAAATGCCCTTTTTACGCTGAAATTTATTTTAAGCCTATGTAACATAATTTTTGGTATCTAAACTGATTTAGCAACAATATTGAACATGCTAAGGCATATCTTGTTTATCATAGGGCTAGTTAGGCATTCCGAACGCGTTTTACGCGAACGACGCGTTAAAGTAGCATAAGCTACCTAAGCGGGTCGTAACGGGTCAAGAGCACTTAGGATAGGCTTCGTTTTAGTACGTAGGCTTTGTTAGACCATATTACATAAGTTCCCACACTTATTTGGTTTACGAAACCTCGTACTACCCGATCCTCCAATAGGTCCGTTTATTAATGTAGATACCTATATAGGTGCCGTTTGATTCCGTGATCTTCTAGCATTGCTTGGTGGTTATCCTACGACTTCTAAGCAATCTCAAGTGAGTACATAGTACCCCTCTTTTATTGTTTTCTAAACATTTTGGGGTGAAACACATGTGCCTACTTGTTACTTTCATGCTTTCATGTTTTCGTATTATATACTTGCTATGTTCATTAGTACATTGTTTTACATGACATTTTCATGCTATGTATGTTCATCATACTTAGTACACGTTTTACATGACATTTTCATGCTATGTATGTTCATCATACTTAGTACATTTGATTTACCATTTTCATGCTATGTATGTTCATCATACTTAGTACATCGTTTTACATGACATTTTTCATGCTATGTATGTTCATCATACTTAGTACATTTGTTTTTCATCACATGTTTATATTTTGGGTATGACATTTGGTTTGTTTAAGTGGGACAATATACATTCATTAACTTTGATCACGCCGCTCGTTAGTAGGTAGTGGTACCATAGGAATTGACAACTCCCGTTCCTGACATCCTGGGTATGTTTGGATGAAAGGAATGACCGAATTCGATTTAAACAGAAAAACCGATAGACCTTTAATTTGTTTAAAGGTTTATCACCACAGTCACAAGGCTTGAATGTATGCATTTTCACAATACCGCATAAATGTTTGTATTCAGTATAGCATGCATCTCCACAAAACATAACGTTGATTTAAACTGAGTTTTACTTCAATACTTTGTTTTGTGCATTTTCACCTATGGTTTAGTTGATACATATTTCACTTACCATACATGACATTTTGTTTACACATGACATGATTGACATTGACATAGACATTTTGACATTGTTACACACATTACATGATTTACACTTGACGTTAGACATGGTTTTTCGCATAAACATTTTGACATTTGGTTAAACATAAACATGTTTACATTGGTGGTTTGTTTGGGTAAGTGATTGAAGTAACGAGGCGTGTGTAATATGATACAAACATGGTGGATACGCCGCTGGTACTTCCTATATATAAGTGTTTGTATGATATTACGCATCGCAGCGTTGTTTAAATCATTTCAGTTTAGCTATATAACATATTTTTCACAATACATTGTTTTACAAACAACTTGTTTTATACAACTTATTTTACTTGGTTATTCATTTAACCATACATTATTCTTTCAAAAATACATATCTACCATCGTTTTTCAAATGATTTACAAACAATACAATCAACAAGGTTCATGACTACATTTCATTAAACATTTTTTTCTAAAAACCTAAGTCATGGATCCTATTTTCACAAAACCTATGTATCTCACAGGCATTTTTATGCTGACGTACCTATTTTCACATGTGTTTCAGGAGCAAATGCATAGGATGATCGTGATACACTAGGATGGACTTGGGCCTTAGTGACGATAAAATAGATCTAGACTAGTTAAAACTTGTTATGTACTTTGTTTCTTTTTATTTTAAGACAATGTAACCTGTTGGTTCTTGTTTCAAAACAATGTATTCCACCCTTGGGTGATGAATAAAATATTATTTAAATTACCTTGGTTGTGGAACAATAATTCTGTTACAACACTCCCCGACGTTTCCGCCACGATTTGATGTTTTACGTGGTCGGGGTGTGACAATTAGTTTGCAACCTTGTTATTGATATTGATTTCTTGATTGTAAGTAATTGTGTTGGATGATTGGTACTTGGTTAGTTGAGATAGTTGAAAAATGAAGCTTAATTAATCGTGTATTAGTAAACTTTAAACTTGGTTAACTAGTTTAGCTTGGTTAAAATGTGGGCACCATGATACTAGAAATGGTTAGTGGTTTAATAAAATGTAATTATTGTTAATCAAGAAAGCTTGCCGTCACGTAAGGACCTTAACGGGTTAAATGGTGTCGTTATAAATTCTTGCCATGATTTGTTAGCTTAGTTAGTAGTTTAGGCCAAAATTGCTATCTTGGTGAATTTATGTGCAAGATTTGTAAAATGAACTCGGTTGTGATTTAATCTAGTTTATACTTGTCTCGGTGGTTGCATTGTGTTTATCGGTGTCGCGTTCCTTGTTTAAGTGAGGTTAGAAAACTCCTAACGGATGACTAACTTATTTTTAAGAGATTTTCATAGACATTTATCAATTGCACGTTAAAGAACAATTTTAGGTGGTTAAAGTGTGTTTATCGTTTTAGCTTTCCGAATGATTGTCATGTTAGGATTCCCGAAAGGGATACTAATTGTCTTAAAAATGGAAAATTGACCGAATGCTTTTGATAGCCGGCTTAAGACTGGCTAAAGAGATGAAGGTCCAGAAGCTTGAAGTGTTCACAGATTCGTTGCTGGTATCAAGCCAGGTGAATGAAAGCTACATTGCAAAGGAGCCCAACATGAAAAGGTACAAAGAAAAATCCAAAGAATTGATGGATACCTTCCAAACATGTAGTATCAAGCAAATCCCTAGGTCCCAAAACAAGAAGGCATATGCCTTAAGCAAGCTTGCGTCTCTCACTTTTGCCCACCTTACAAAGAAGGTGTTGGTAGAAGTGTTATAGGCTCCATCAATTGATGAGTTCGAAGTTCAAGATGTAATCACCGATGAAGATCCAAATTGGATAACTCCAATGAAGAAATTCCTCAAAAACGGTGAATTGCCTAGTGATCAAACAGAGGCTGAAAGGGTTAAAATTAAGGCAAGGCAGTATGTACTACAAGGTGAAACCCTTTACAAAAAAGGTTATCTTGCTCCCTTGTTAAGATGTGTAGGTCCCGAGCAAAGTCAGTATTTGATCAAAGAAATTCACGAAGGTATATGCGGAGCTCATTTTGGAGCTAGATCGGTGGTTGCCAAACTCATGAACCTTGGGTATTTTTGGCCCTCAATGCACCGAGATGCCGCTGAGCAGCTAAAGAAGTGTGATGCCTGCCAAATTCATGCACCTGTCCCAAAAAGTCCTAAACATGACCTTGTCCCAATAACCTCAGCATGGCCCTTCTACAAATAGGGCATGGATATCGTCGGACCATTCCCCCCAAGCAAAGGTGGAGTAAAATTTTTGTTGGTGGCCATAGATTATTTCACCAAGTGGCCCAAAGTTAAACCACTTGCAAAAATCACGGGCAAGCAGGTCATTGACTTTGTTTGGGAGAACATTATTTGCCGTTATGGATTGCCGGGAGTACTTGTCACTGACAATGGAAAGCCATTTGCTGAGAAGCCTTTCAGCATTTGGTGCAAAGAATACAGGATAAATCAAGTCTTCAGCTCAATGGCTTACCCGCAATCAAACGGTCAAGTTGATAGGACAAATCAAAGCATAGTGGAAGGGATCAAAACAAGATTGGGAAGGTATGAAAGCAACTGGCTTGAAGAGTTGCCAAGTGTTTTATGGGCAATCCGGACAACCGAAAAAACAAGCCATAAAAGAACACCTTATAGCCTAGTATTTGGGTCTGAGGCTCTAATTCCTGCTGAAATAGGAGTTGTAACACAGCGAGTTGTCAACATAGATCCCGAAACAAACCAAAAAGAGACTATGTTGAACTTACAACTCCTAGAGTAAGCACGAGACCAAGCCGCAATTCAAGAAGCCAAATACAAGCAACGAATGGAAGCCTACTACAACAAGAGAGTCAAGAATGAACGTTTCAAGCCAGGAGACCTGGTCCTTAGAAATAATGAAGCTAGCAAGAAAGAGAATCAAGGAAAGCTTGGCCCAAAATGGGAAGGCCCATACACCATCCTTGAAGCACATAAGGGTGGATCCTACAAGCTAGCAGACCCAGAAGGTAAAAGGCTTCCAAGGCACTGGAATGGAAAAACCTTGAAAAGGTTTCATGTCTAAACGGGAAAGATGGGTTTGTATTTCACAATGTTGCATTTCAAGAGTTGAACTATGAAAACCTTTTGTAAAAATGTCTCTTGAATGAATGAAGCTGTTTTATCAAATTTGTCTTTCTATCCTAAAATCAGGTTGAGAACCTAGCAAGAAACTCCATGGCAAGGGCCATGTAAGGGGTTGAGCTCCCAGGCCACATCGCTCAATAGGTTCAAGGGTTGAATGGACCTATATAAGAGGTGAGTTCCTAAATCAATACAACTCCATGAGACTTATTATCAAAAACAAAGTGGTCTTATAGACAGGTTTGAACAGCCTACACTAAATGTTCCTTAAGCCTTAGAAAAACAGCAAGCAAACAGGCTTACGAAATAATATAAAATGATAAAAAGGATAGGTGCTATGTCTTCTTGTTAAAAATACCAAGGCTAAGTGTCTGCAGCACTGAACCCTTTAAGGTATATAAAACATAAAGACAACGCAAACTTAACAAAGACAAAGGTACAAGAAAAAGGAAATAAATCAAAGAGCAATGCAACAACTTGAACGAAAGGTTATAAAAACCTAAAAAATACAAACCAAGTCAAGTTATAAAACTAAGAAGCCTTCAAGGCTTCAAGCCACGAATGAGATAACTCAAAACCTTAAAGGCTGCAACCTACTTACAGATAGCCAAAAAGCTTAAAAGATTGAAACCAACAAAGCTGCCTTCAACCAAATAGGCACAAGTATAAAAACAAAGCGCAAAGAAAATAGTTAAACATAATATCATAACAAAGAAAGCCCTGAAAGGCTTTCAACCATTCAAGCACAAGTTAAAACAAGTCCTAGTGACTTGCAAGTTTGGATATTGTTCAAACGGCCATACAGGCCTAAAAGCACAACCACATAACACGAACCTTAGGGGTTCCTGCAAAACCTAATATTGTTTAAAGTTAACATTACAAACCACAAATTGTTTTTGAGTGCTAAGAAAGCTACGAATATCCGTTAAGCATCGGTAGAAGGCTTAGAAACCCCGGAACCTTCAGCCTTGGCCTTCTTTGCTTTCTTGGACTTCTTAGCTTTTGCACCACCATCACCACCTACTGCTGAAGCCTCCAAGCTTGCATCCTTCGAAGCATCAGGCACACTTGAAAGGGTGTCATCACTATCTCCCGAGTAGGATCTCTTCTTCGAAAGAGAACCCAAAACTTCAGCACAGACTTTTTCGTTAAGGCCCTCCGGTTTCAAGTCCTATAACATAGCAAGAAGCTTACCAAAACAAGAAGAAACTTGATGAATATAAGGGTAGGTCAGCCTCTTCATCTGTTCAACGGAGCCCTTGAAAACATCGGAAGCTTCAGGACGAAACAAAGGAGACTTCTCCAAAGGATGGCCAGATTCATGAAGCTTATAACCAGCAATAAGGCCTTGATGTTTCCCCAAGTTAAGTAATTTAGTGTATACTTCACCAAGTGCGGAATTAAACTCCTTGGAGTGGAGAAGGTAGGTGACAACCTGTTGAAAGCCTTGCTCGATCAACCATTGGTTATCATCGGTGGCCTGAGCAACCGCAGCCTTCAACCCTTCCTTCTCTGCATCAAAAGCCCTTTGCTGAACAGACAAAGCTTCCTTATCAGCCTTAAGCTTCAACCGATCGGCCTCAAAGCTCTTCTTCAAATCACTCATTTCAATATCATGCCTCCTAATCAGTTCACTAACCTCCTTGTCCCGCGCCTCTTCTTTCTTAGCAAACCCAGCTATCTCATTCTTCATCGCGGCCAATGAAGATTTCATCTTATCTTTCTTCTTAGAAAATTCTTCATATTCTTGCATCCTCTGACGAAAACGGGCAATGCCCTGAGGGAGCATGGCAGCAAGGTTCTAGGTACTCAGAATCATGCGAGATAACATCATGTCATCATCCATCTCAGCAATAGTGTTGTGAACTGAAGGGGGAGCAATGTGACTCAAAGCATCTTCACAAACAGCAGCATCTTTGAAGCTGTCATCAATTTTCACCGACCAACCAGGCACATAAATTTCGTCCGGATCCAACCCTTCAACATCCCTGCTTGAAGAACCCTGAACAGGGGTAGCAATAACCTTTTTGGCTGAAGCCTTCTTACCATGGATAACCAGTTTCTTCTCCTTTTCAACACCCGCTTCAACACCTTGATCTTCAGAAATTTCAATATCATCACTCAACTCCACTGGTTCAGTAGAAGTGGATTGAGGAGCAGCCTTCAACAAACGGCGGGTAGACCGACGGGTTGAAGTCTTAGGAGCATGAGACTTGGAAAAACCTTTGACATTGGAAGCACCAACACATCCCAAACCCTCGAACCTTTGTTTAGCAGTCCTAACTACAACGTTTTCATCAGGAACAGATGGGGCATCCCTATACACAACATTAGAAGTATCGTCACTCTTGATAAAATCCAGGGCAGACATAACTACAAATAACAAAAAACAAAACTCATAAGACATAAATAAAGAAAAATGCAAAGATGGCAAAAAAGGAAAATGCATACCCGTGCCACTCCTCATTAGAACCGGATCCCGATCGGCATTTTCCCACAATTTACTAACCCCTAATAAAACTAGCAAGTGTTCAGGGAAGGGACGAACCCTCGAAGGGCACTCCCGGATGGCTTTGAGATAAGCATCATTCAACTCAGATTCAGAGGGTTCCGGTTCATTGAGAACGGCATCCGGGTGCCTCCACACCATTTTGAATGGGACAATAGAATCAGAGACCCAGAAAAAGCGATCTTTCCAAGTCCCGAGTGTTGTAACCATAGACGAAATAAGACAAACATCAACCTTGGATGTTTCAAAAGTGAACCAGTCACCGTTTTTAGCCAATCGGAAAAAACGGCGAAAAAGCAAAAGTGAAGGATCATAACCAACGGCACGACACAAAACTTCGAAATGTAAAACCCTAGCCATACCGTTTAGGTGAATCAGACCAAAAGAGACTCGGTAATACTCCAATAAATTCAGAACAAAGAGGGAAAAAGGATAACGGAGGTTCGAAAACTCAAAATGACGGCAATAAAGAGCAATGAAACCAGGGGTCAGTTTATCAACAGAAACATCACAAGCAGGAGCGGTCGGATTAAACATTTTATCAATACCATATTCCACACAAAATAAATCTACCTCTTCTTGGGTTAATCGGGAAAAGGATGTTCCCAAATCCTTACGAGCACCCATTCTACAAAGAAAGAAAAGAAATACGAAAGAAACCGAACTAACCTTGAAGAGAGGAAAGGAATTGCAGAAGAAAACTTGAAAGGACAATGCGGAAATTGAATGATATCTTCAAATATAAAACTCAAAATAATGGTGATAATTGCAAACAATTACTTTTGGCAAAACCGCCGCCCTATGAACTGCCACACATCAATCAAATCAGTTGTCAGTTATTTAAAATTCAAAAATTAACTGCCTCTCACCCTTTAAGCCTTTAAGCTTTGAACCCTTGAAACCTTTAGTCAATAAAACACATGTATAAAAGTCAGAAGTCTTTGAGCTCATTTCCCAAAAACCTCTGACTTGGGGGGCTGATGACGGGGGTAGCCCAAGACTAAATAAAATGACTAAAATACATGAATGCCCAAAGGGTTAAACGGTTCAAAGGTTGAAAAGCTGAGGAGGTGAAGTAAAGCAATATGGGGACAGTAAATGGTCACATCTCCGAATCACTTCACCAACTCACCAGTCGCAAAAGCAACATGGAGCCACCGAGCACATTCTTTTACCCGCAGGTCAAAGCCTTCAACCCCCAAAAAGGGCAAAACCCCCACTGCAAGCATGGTCACTAGTCAAACACATTCCCCTTCGGGAGATGTCTTCTCCTATAAATTTGACACTTCATTAACTGAGGAGAGGACATTCCAGGCCAGCCCTGATTTCTCGAAATCCCTGGTCATACATCACGAGTACTTGCTTCTCGCAAGATACTTTCTCTCACAATCAACACACACATTCCTTTTGCTAATTCATCCGAATCTGAACACATTTCAGAGGAGGATCTTCAGCAAATTACAAAATCAAACTAGTGAACCTCTCTCCACGTCTTGCAAACGTGGGGGGACCCCACGACCTGCGTTAGGCAAAGTTGAACCCTTCAACCCTTTTGCCTAACCGACCCAGCTACTATCATTGGTCTGTTATTTGTTGCATCAACAGTGGCCGTTATGATCTTTCTCTACTCCCTTCCAACGCGAATCATTTATCATCAGCCGAGGGTGGGTGACCCTGCGACAACCAGATTCTGGCTAGGTTTGGTCAATTGATCAACAAACTGACCTTGGATGACGATGTGGAGACATGGGTGCCGGAGAGAAGCCCGGATTCAAATGACCGGTGGTTTGATGAGAGGGTGGTAGTTGTCACTGGGTGGTGGCGATGGTGGTGTTTAGGGAAAGAGAAGAGAAACTCTAGGTTTGTGCAATAATAAATTGTGTCATGAAAAACCATTACTCAAAGCAATTTTACTGTGGGCCGGTTTTGCAGGGTTTGGGGCAAGATCTTTTTGACTTTATAATGTAAAATATCCAAACAAATAAAAACTTCTATTTTTTTGTACAAAAATAAACAGGTTTTGGTTGAATAATTTGTAAACAATCATTCCTATTTTTTTCCGTATACATGAATCCATATTATTTTTTGAAGTATCCATAATATTATTGTTTGTTGGTTGGTTGGCCCGATTTGGGTCGGCCGTTTGTGAATGAAAGTAATCTTCAAAAAAAAAAAAAGATTAACAACTCACGATAGATTCACATCGGGTTTTGTGAGAACTCCATATTTTTTATTAATATTCTTATCTTCCTATACTAATAAACGAAAATCTTTTTTGGACACGTGTCACTTTTTGGTGCATTCTCACCTCATTTTCCTATTTATCTTCCATATTAATTTTAAACAAAAAATTAGATAAGACTAAATATTTGGTTTTCTATAAATAATTTTAAACAAAAATTTAGATAAGGATAAACGTAAACGTTTGTTTTTATTATGATCTTATAATAATTAGATAAGAATAAATATTTGTTTTTCTATAAATAATTTGAAACAAAAATTTAGATAAATATAAATGTTTGTTTTTATTATGATCATATAATAATAATAATAATAATAATAATAATAATAATTTTAAATAAAAAAAATAAGATAAGGATAAATATTTGTTTTTCTATAAATAATTTTAAACAAAATTTTTGATAAGGATAAACGTTTGTTTTTATTATGAGTAGATTCAAAGTTCATTTTTAAAAGATAAATCTTGACAACTATATGTGTTAACATATGACATTATATTTTATTCAACACGTGCAATATATGAGTTTTTTTAAAGATATATTTTTTATTATTTATTATATAAAATTACATTTATGCAAAACAAAACAAAAAAAAAAACAAAGTAAAATGTTATAATAAGTAAATAGTACATCAAAGTTCATTTTTAAAAGATAAACTTGACAACTTTATGTGTTAACATATGACATTATATTTTATTCAATACGTGCAACATACGAGTTTTTTTAAGGATATGTCTTTTTTATTATTTATTATATTATATAAACTTACATTTATGCAACCCGTGTAATACACGGGTTCTAACCTAGTTTTTATCATAAAAAAAAAAAACCTAATAAGACCATGTGTAGTGGAAGGGGAAGATAATGCCCCCACCCTAGGGCATTTTACACCATGTGGCGGTCCAGTCAGCAAAGGGGCATTATTGGGCGTTTGCTAAAATGGGTGTAGTGGGGATGTGGCATTATTGGGCATTAAATAAAATAAAGAAAAAACACCTAAAAATCTTATTGGATAACAAAAAGGAAGATGAAAGATGATTGGACAAGGAGAAGGGGGAAAGGCGTGCTTCAAAAAACGCCAAGGGGACTTTTTTTCGCGAATAATGTCCAATAACGCCGGGTGTAATGATTTGGGGGCGTTTTTCGGCGTTATTTTTGAATTTTTTTTTTTTAAAAACACCCCACTACGGAGGTCTAACAAAGGAAAGCCTATAGGAATTCACAAAATCAAACTCGGAAAACATAAAACAAATAAGAACATATTTTTTTATTAATAGTCTTAGAGGTTGTTTGTTTTTGCTTAAAACGTCTGCAAAGAGCCTATGTCTGCAGGCGGGCAGACATAAGGCCTTGAAGACTGTTTGTTTTTTTTTTGTTCTACAGATCTAAAAATTGCTTCTTTCATCTTAAAAAAAAGCTATAGAACCCTTGCTTCAAACATCTTCACAAAACGCTTTCTTCCTCTCTTCCGCCACCAAACCCCACCGCCTCTTCATCCGCCGCCACCAAACCCCACCGCCCCTTCACCCACCGCCCAAACACTCTCTGTTGCCGTCGCGGCTTTTCGGGTCGCCGGAGGGACGGCTCGGCCGTCCTTCACCACCGTGAATTCAATTCAGTCGACTCTAATTGCAGAAATACTTCAACCGGTTCAAGTTCTATACTGTGGTGTTTGCATTTTACCCGCCGAGTATTGTGAATTTGGTGCCGATTTTGAAAAATGCAAATCCTGGTTTATCTGAAATACACCCCAACTTTATCCCGATTTATTCAAGGTATTCAAATTTATATTTTTTAATTGAATGCTTTTTAATCGTATGTTCAGTTTATGTGATAAATTTTATTTTTTTAAACAATTCAGAATCAAATTTGGGCTGATGGAATTTCAGATCAATTATAATGTCTTCGATCACTTATGGCACTGAACCTTCAGGTAATATTAAATTTAAAGTAGCATACTTGTATTATACAACTTATACATATACTAGATAGGGTTTTGAAATTTTTTGAGTTTATATTTTGGATGCAGAGAGAAGGCAGAGAGTGTTTGGTGTGCTAGGGTTTAAAATGAAAGAGATGGTTGTATAAACAAAGTTCGTGCAGACATTATCAATTTATAAAACCAAACAGTCTTATATTTTCAGCTTGCAGATCTTCAAACCACATCTTCAGTTGCAGACATGAGAACAGATGAAATCAGCTTGCAGACAGTTTACGTCTGCAAAAACAAACAGCACCTTATTTTATCATAATTGCTTTATTGTTCTTAACTGTGACACTTCATGTTTACAATTTCTTTTATTTTATATGTTATGAAATTTGATTAGGCACTTATTCTATACACATGTTTTATAATATTTTTTCTGGAATTTTAATAAACATGTTAAGCTTAACCAACTATATATGGAATTTTAAGAATCATGTTAAGTTTAGGGTGATAATATTCACACCCCTCCCTTATATCTATCTCTATATATGTATATATATATATAGAGAGAGAAAGATAGAGTGAATAGGGTGTGAGAATAAGATTTTAGGATTGTGGGAAAAAGATTTTAGGGTTGTGGAAACAAATAGAGCCTAAGTTTAACCATTTATGTCAATTAAAAAACATGTAACCATGTATGTCAATTAAAAGAATTGTAGAGAGCAATTGTGGTTGCAATGTTTTAAAAAAAAACGTTTGTTGATGTAAGCGCTAGGTTTTCAAAAATGAAAATCAGTAGAGAACAACCGTAAAGATATTGTAATTCTATTGGGCATATGAGGAATGACATACTTTTTTGTTATGTATTTAAAAGTTAAGTCGGCTTTATTTTTTTGTTAGAGCTTGGGGTTTACTCTAACTCCCCGATGCATAAGTAGTTAAGGGCGTTAAAAGAGCCATTTGTTAACGTGTTAACATATGTGAAAGAAACTTGGATGAGAGTATTAAAGATATATATTATTTTATGGGGGTTAATAGAGGGGGAACCATTTCTTGGAGGGGAGTGAAGGAAACTATAAGTGATGTGGTATTAAAGATGCCTATGTGGAATAAAGGGGCATGAGAGTATACCCCATGGTCTTATGTGATCTGACCGGGCCGACAAAAGTTATATAGTGAAACCAAATACATTAATAATCAAGATCCCGCCGCAACGCGCGGGTTAACGTTAACTCGTTAGCTACAACTACCAAGTAATACTAAAACCCTCTCTTGGAGGGCCGACCCTCAGAATTCATGTACTATATTTGATCTTAAAAAAACGTGCCCTTAGGCCTTAACGAAATTGGGTATTGGGCTCACTAAAGGTTTAAACCTAATGCCAATGGGCTAATAACTAATCTAAACAATACAAATAGTTTCGTAAGTGGGCCTATATTGATATTTGTATGGATATACCCTATTAATTTATTTTTTACATATACACATCGGATTTTTTTTTTTAAATAATGTGTCCTTCAAATATCGGGCTCTGATCGGGGGGTTCTCCCCGCCCACCCTCAGGGCCGGCCATGCCCTCTTGATTTAGGGACGTCTAGTATTTATCTTTACTGAAGTGATACTGGTGTGAGTCTGATTTCTTCTCAAAAATGAGTTATTAACTTATATAACTATATAAGTCATAAGTGAGAAGTTAGAAATTTTGACTTCTCAAAAATGACTTCTCAACAGACAAAACACTCCAAAATAAGCTAACTCAAACACTCAAAAAACAATTTATTAACTTTTATAAGTGAATCATAATAAGCTAACCCAAACACCCCCTTACAAAGTAATCAATATGTGAATTTTATAAGTTGATTTTAGGGCCGGGTAGTATGTGTCAGCCGTTAAAAAAAAAAAAGCAATAACGAATAGTAGGTGCTTGAATTGGTGTGATGTAGGTAAGTGATGTCCGTTGTGGATAATTAACTTTTGAACTACAATTACACCAGGTTGTGCAATAGACGTATGTGATTTGCAATATGGACTTCCACTTACCTAGTGTTGTTTCCCATAGTGTGATAGTGTGAGTTTTATTGGAAAACACTAAAAAAGTGGGGAACCGACTCAAACGAACTCTGATTGGACTTATTCCAGTGGCATTGGAACCGTCTCGTCAAACCCTAACTAGGATCTATTAACCCTAAACCCTAAATCATAACCCCTATACCCTAAATATATTAGGGTTTGGCTTTTAGGGTTTAGTTTTAGGGCTTAGCCTTAGGGTTTAGCTTTAGGGTTTAGAGTTTAGCTTTAGGGTTTAGCTATAGGGTTTAGCTTTAGGTTTAGCCTTTAGGGTTTAGCTTTTAGGGTTTATAGTTTAGATTTTACAGTTTAGCTTAGGTTTTAGCCTTATTTTTTAGCTTTAGGGTTTAGAGTTTAGGATTTAGGGTTTAGGGTTAAGAGATCTTAGTTAGGGTTCGACGAGCCGGTTCCAACGCCGCTAGAATGAGTTCAATCGGAGTTCGTTTGAGGCTGAGCCGGTTCCCCGTTGTTCCCCACTTTTTTACTATTCCCTTTTGAACCTTCCCCTATATTTTTAATATTAGTCTGACAACAAATATTTCAAACCATTTATAAACTACTTGAGATTGACTATTTAAAAGCTCAAAATGAACCAAAGTTAATTAACAAGCTTGAGCCTAAATTAAATCTCATTTAATAAACAGTTGCTCATATACCAAGCTTAACTACGCTTGCAAGCCTAAACGAAACTATTATATGTATAATAGAGAAAGAGTAACATTTGTCGTTAAAAAAATATAATAATTATTAGTATGTATATGATTTTTAAAAATATCTAAGTAATGTATCTTATGATAAATGTATAAAACTATCTAAAAAATAAAAAAAGTTGAGTTAATTGCCCGGATGGTCTCTGTGGTTTCACGTTTTTTCACGTTTAGTCTCCATCTTTTGAAAATAGCAGGTATGCTCCCTATAATTTGTTATTTTGTTACTCAGATAGTCCCCCGAGTAGATGTCAGTTAGTTTGGAAATAGCAGGTATGCTCCCTATGGTTTTTTTTTTTTTTTTTTTGATTGTTAATGAAGTTTACCTTTAAAAAAAATAGAGAGCATGTGAAGACTAAACGTGAAAAAACGTAAAATCACATGAACCATCAGGACAATTAACTCTAAAAGTTCATGGTTTAAATATTGAATTTAGGATTAAAATATTACTAACGACCAACCTATTGGACATTACAAGATGCACCACCAACCTTTTAAGTGGTCAAAGGAGCATTCATTGTTGTGTTTACTACTTGCTACTGATGGTTGAATAATGTGTCACGCTTAAAACAACTCGGTCATTTTATATAAGTTCAATTGCATAAGAACCAATTTTTTATACGTATAGTGACATCATAATTAGGTAACCAATAATAATTCATATAAACAATCTAACACTTTTCACTTGATTTCCACTTGATGTCACAAATTTTCACTTGATATCCATTTGATGTTAATTACAAGGATGTTATGTTTCTTGATTTCGCTCATAATCATCATTTGACCCAAACAAATGCAAATTATGTTGCTTATGCGAGTAAGATTGTCCTTAACAACGAACGTGAACATTAGAACTTCTATTGGCTCAATTGTCAACATAGATTATTATTGGTCAATAAGTTATAATTTGAATTATCGAAATTCAATTTATCTGACTAAAACATGAAGCTATAAGAGATAATAAATTATAGTAAATTTGTTACCACTCGTAACAATCATTTAACTCCTAAATAATGTTACCACTCGTAACAATCATTTAACTCCTAGAAATCAAAACCGACAACAAGACATAGGTACTAAAAATAATAGTATTAACTACCGATGACCAAAAAATGGTGAGAAAAGTATATCAGTATAGATAAAAGATCAAGCAAATAGACGAGGGAAAAGTACCTATAGACTTCTAAAGAATGCCTCTACACCAAGCCGTATCTAAGACAAATGTGAGGCTAAAACAAACGAAAGTGTAGAAAAAAAGATAAGTGTAGGCAAAACTAGAGTCTTATGGCATTCTACAACAAAATATATCAAGTTCTCTAAAAGTCCACAACTTTTATACCATGTCTCCAAGAACTCATATTCTCAATCATGTCTTCGACGAGGTGTACTTGTAACAAATCCGACCCAATCCTCTACTCTCATGTCAGTTTGGGTTTGTCTTTGCTCTTCCTCCCCTCCATTGTTTGGTTTTCCAAGGTTCTTGCCAGAGGAGTAAGCTATCTCCTCAACACCTGATCTAACCATCTCAACCTCCCCTCCCTAATCTTATTTAAGATGCATGTCATCCAATCTTTTCTTGAAAACCTTATCTCTTATTTGGTTTAGACTTGTGTATCCCTTATCTATCCACCTTAGCATCTACATCTCTACTCCTATTTATGAAATATATATATATATATATATATATATATATATATATATATATATATATATATATATATATTACAATGTAGATTGACTTAATCATTTTAGAGAATAATTAATTAAACTGATGTTTGAATATGCGTTTTTCAAATTAAATATTATCAGTATCAAGTAATAAAATACACAAAGTTGTCAATAATAAGTCATTTTGTCTTCATTTCAATGCACTTTTGATAACAATCTATTGCTTTATTCCTCAAATTTGTTTCGGACAAATAGATAGTCACAATTGTAATATATTTTCCCATACATTTTAAACTAATAATTATAACTATAAATTACAATAACTAATTATTAGACCTTATAAAAATACCTACAAGTGTTTTAAAATATAAGTTAAAACACATGACAAAAATTTAAGGGCAATTGGATTTTAACACCTCAAACTTTGAAGAATTGGCCGATAACACCCGTAACTAACACTTTGATCTGTGACACCCCAAATTTTTAATTTTGTTTGTCATTTCACCACTCAGTTAAAAAATGAGTAACTGAGTTAGTCTTCCATCCTAGCTGGCATCATTAATCCTACATGGCACCCATGATGTGGCAAACACATGTTAGACTGCGGGGTATGGTGGGGCGGGGGTTGGGCTTGGGTTGGGGCATTTGTTGACACGTGGCTTGGGGTGACAGACATGGGGCGACCCACATTTAAACAGGGTATGGTGGGGCGGGGGTTGGGGGCGTGGGTTTGGTGGGCTTCGCTGGGCTGACCCGGCTGGGCTCTTTGTATTTGTTTTTAATTAAAGAAAATTACATAAAAATTAAAGAAAATTACATAAAAATTACATAAAAAAATTTCCTAACGTTTATATTTGTTTTTTTATCTCTTCTCTCATCTGCAAGACTATTTCCAACTCGTCACCCTTTAGGTGATCAATCGGCTGGGATAGAATTTTCAAATCCTCCCGTCTTTGTCTCTGGGCTTCTCTAGCGGCATCTCTAGCTTCTTTGCTCTTTCGAATTTCGGCCCTTTGTTGTTGGAAGACGTTGAATGTATCCATCTTGGATGAAATGTCATCCAACTGGTCGCTGTATATTCCTCTACGCAAGAGCGAACTCCCAGCTGAAGGTGATGCCGTAGCAGATCTTGATTTTTGAGCATGCCTTTTTGTGGCATCTCTTCCATACTCAGGCCAGTTTCGGCTTGGCGAATCATCAAAAAGGTCCTCAATCTCTTGATCTTGTGCATCAGATTGGGTTTGGGACGAGGCCCTCGACCTTTTGGAAGACGTGTTGCTTTCGCTACCACTGGGGATATTCGCCCACTTTGGATGAAACTTACAAATCTCCCAACAATGCATGAAACGGAAGTCGGTCCCCACATTTGTCTTGAATTGAACCAATGCATTCGTCACAATGTCGGCTTCGGTTTCACCATTTTTTGGGTTTTATTTTGCTTTATTTAAAAAACCACTATATTTTGTAAGTTGGCCGCTTATCTCGGTCCACTTCGAGGATAAGCTATCGTTTTCACGATAAACCTCTTTTCCCAATTCTTGATGGAATATTCTACTAACCCCTTGCCACAAGTAGGTTCGATGTTGAGACTTTCCTGTTTTTATAAAAACAAAATTTAATATATTACAAAGTTATATAAAAAAACATTAATAAAAACAAAGTTTAAGAATACCTAAAGTTGAATGTTGAGATTGTTGAAACCAACCCCTCGCCAATGCAAGTTCTTCAGGAACGGTCCATTTTAGTTGTTTTCGCTTGATGGTTTCAAGTGCTTTATCCGCCTCGGTTTTTTTCTTATGGCTTCTCTTTTTTATGGGTTGGGGTGCGGAAGGACCATCGTTGGGTGGTTGAGTTTCGGGGACGGTTTCGTTTTGTGAAAGGTCGATGGAGGTTGGTGAAAGGTTGATGGGCATTTGTGTAAACGGTGTAGGTATCGCATCATCGGAGTGTGGGAAGTTAGTAAACAAACAATTCCCAAGATACGATGCATAACTCGCTTCTTGGGGCATAGAAGAGTGTATCATAAATGGACGAGGCATTGGACGAATGGGTGGTGGGCTAGGATTATTTTCTTGGAGTGCATACGGGTGGGTCGGGTCAAAAGAACGGTTAGGAGGATGCATTTTTTCGTTTTGTAGATGGAGAATTGAAGATGAATGTGGTAAAAAAAATGGAAGAAATTGTGAGGTTTATAGTGGAAAAATGAAATTTTATTTATTTTTTTTTAGATAGCCGTTGGCCAACGGCTAGCCCAACGGCTAGTCCAACGGCTAGCCCAACGGCTTCTTTGGTTTGTCCAATTAGAGCCCGCCATGTCAGCTTGGCCAGACCGCACCACGCCCGGCTTGAAACCCATGCCCCAAGGGCCACGCCGAAACCCATGCCCACCCGGGGTGGTGGCGTGGGCGTTTTCCCCTACCCACGCCCAAACTCCCGCCCCATACCCCGCAGTCTTATAAGAAGCAAATGGCAAGATGAGGTGGATTATTTGGAGACTTATGTGTACATTTTAATTACTGTAATTAATATATACATATGTATAGGTAATCTCCCAAACCAAAAAGCCTGCTTAATATAAAAAATAAAATCATCATCATCATCTTCATCCCAAAATCAAATCATCATCATCTGAACACTCAACTCCACAACACCACTACCACAACCGCCACCGGAGATTCTCAACAGCAAAACCCACATCCACTTTTCAACAAAGTCATCACACACACACTCTCACACCAATCCACAAACCACAATGGACTTCGACACACCGTCATATCTCATCTACAAAGCTCAGATAGGCTTCAAACAAACTGCTGGACTTTCATCTTTCAACCGTAACAACACAAATCTGCTGTCCATTTCCACCGTCGAAGCCTCCATATCCTCCTTAGCCCCTTCGCCGCCCTACCTCAGATGCAAATTCTGTCACGGTAAGCTTCTCAGAGGCTTACAGTCACTCATTTGCATTTACTGCGGTGAATACCAGTAGAAGGATCTAGATCCTGAACCTATATCGTTCAGTTCTACCCATGGTTATAGCTGGTTAATTCAATCATTGAACTTCAACGGATCGGTTAGGGTTTCTTCTCTTTTTATGTGTTTTTGTTCAATTACAGTAATTAAAATAGGCCAATTGGATTTGCCCTGCAATGCATTACGGATCGGTTAGGGTGCTCCGTTTACGGATCGGTTAGGGTGCTCCGTTTTGATGAAGCTAAAAATTGGGGGCGTGTTCCACCGGGAAACATCTCGATCGACAACAGGAACGACGGTCGGCACCTCCTGGACTCGTCGCCGGAACCTCCGGTCACCGGAGATGAGGGCGAAACAGAGGCAGGGTGTAGGTGTGCAGGTGATTGTCGGCTAAAACATGATTTTGGGGGTGCTGTGGGTGGTGTTTGGCGGAGAGGGTGAGACGCCGGAGCGCCGGTGATACGGCTCCGGTCATCGGAGCTCGTGAGGATGAGAAAGAGGCAGAGAAATGTTGTTGGCTGCAAGTTTATGATTTTTCTCCAAGTGTTGCAAATGAAGTGAGGTTTTATACCCATGAATGTGCCACTTTGACAAAAATAGTCCACGTAGGATGCCAACTAGGAAGGAAGACTAACTCAGTTAGTCACTTTTTAACTGAGTGGTGAAATGACAAACAAAATTAAAAGTTTGGGGTGTCACAGATCAAAGTGTTAGTTGCGGGTGTTATCGGCCAATTCTTCAAAGTTAAAGGTGTTAAAATCCAATTTGCCAAAATTTAATATATATATATATATATATATATATTAGAGAGAGAGAGAGTCCGGTTAACGTACAAAATTCCTTAACGTACGAGCATACGCTATGAAATTACGCACATTGTAAAACTCAAAACCCTAATCACATATGTTGAAAACCATAATCATGCATGTTGAAAAGACATAATCAAGCATGTTGAAAATCATAACATGCTTCGTTATATAATTTTCACATGCTTCATTACCTAAGTATAACATACGTGATTATGGTTTTTCAACATGTGTGATCAGGGTTTTGAATTTCACAACGTGCGTAATGTCAGAACGTTAAGAAATATTGTATTTTACACTTTCACTATATATATATGTGTGTGTGTGTGTGTGTATAGGGGTTGGTTAACGTACAATGTTTCTTAACGTACGATGTGTGCTGGGAAATAACGCACGTTATAAAACTCAAAAACCCTAATCACGCATGTTGAAAACCATAATCACGCATGTTGAACCTATAATCACGCATGTTGGTCATGTTCCTATATCCCCTGTCATGTTCCTGCATCCTCTGTTCTACAGTCTGATTTCGAGTCGTCATTTTGATGAAAATTTTCAAAATCAAATATGAATTTGAACACAATTCGATGAAATTGACCGAACAATGGCCAATTTGAACTGAAACGAAAAAAAATTGAAACGAATTGGATGAAATTGATCAAACAATTGACAATCCCAGGCTAATTGAAAGAAACCCTAATCATGCATGTTATACAACTAATCACGCACGTTATATTTTCCCAGTTTACGCAACATACGTTAACCCAGAGTGTACAATACACTTTATACATATGCGTTAAAGAAAAAAAGGGAAGTCGTGGGTAAAAAAACATGGCTAACAAAGTTACAATATTGCTAACAAATATCTTTTTGCACATTTAAACTTGTGATTTATAGGGTTAGGTTTATTTGTGAACAACTCTTTTGATTGTGAACACTAGTTAACTAATCATAGCCCTTCATTATCAATACACAAGTGTAAATCAATGGCCAGGATTTAATGACGTAAATACACTATTGTATTTTTCGATTTGATGATGTAAATCAATGAGCATGATTTGTTCACTCGGTTCACAAATACACTAGTGTTCACTCTAGAACACACCCCTGTTTCATAACACTAAGTATTACTCCTCGGAAAAAAAATGTTTTGACCAATCGAACCATCAAAATTTCGTCACAATCATTGAGATTGTAATTTTTTCAGCTATCAGTAATAGTTTGTTCAAAACCATGACGATCTAGCCATCGATAACGTGACATGCATCAAGATCGCCGCACTTTTATGCGTTTTTAATCCTACCATTGAGGCACAATACCTAGTGTGTATGTCGAGGTCTAAAAATCTTAACATATGTGACAACATCTTAGTATTGGATTGTGTCTTTCATCCAAGCGTGTTATCGACGACATTGAAAAACACACAGTCTCCATTATTGAAATGATTGAGATGATCATTTTCATGAGTATTTCAAACCACATTCAATTAAGGAAACTACTACAATCAATTGAGGTATGTGATCCAATGAATGTTTCAAGTAAAATAAAAAAAACATGACATGATTATGAATATGAATATGAAAATTGAAAATTGAAAATTGAAAATTGAAAATGAAAGAGAGAGAGTGTGAGTGTGTGTGTGAAGGTTAATGAATGTGAGGTGGACAATGGGATGGTGATTGGTGACTAGAAAAGAATCAAAATGGGAGGGTGGTGGGGCTGACCGCACGTGGGGAAGGATAAGGCTGCTGTTCATTTTGACCGATCACCTGCCCGATTCACTTCTTCAGCCCGACAATTTCATTATCCTTTTAATTTCCAGCTTCACACACAATGTGAAATTACAAAACTACCCTTCTCTTTTTTTTTTCTTTTAGAAATACCTTAAAAATGTATTTTATTTATAGATCTTTCTAAAAGTTTGAAGATTCAAGAATCCATACATCACGTGTTTATCATAACTTTTAAAATGATTTTTTTTTGGAAGGAGACTTTTTCTGTACAAGACTAAATTGGTCTCCGGGGTCATGTCAAAGACATTTCCCCGTCAGCCCCGCTTTTACAGACGCGATGTTCGATCGGGCCCCGGCCGTTGCGCAAGCTGACTTCCGCCCGAAAACCATACTGCCCCCACACGAGAAACTCGCTGGGGTAACAGCTGGGTAAAACCGGGTTGCCCTCAGGACCGCACCATGCCTCGGTAGGAACGATCCATCATTGGGACTTCCACCCCCGTATGCCGCAGCCGAGAGTCGAACCGGCGACCTCCAAGGAGGAAGCCGGCCCAACTTTTAAAATGATCTATTGTACAATGTTTTTACTAAAAATTTTACTATGCTTACTTTTTACTAAAAATTTTACTATGCATATAATATTGGTACCAAAGAATTTTTACAAATCAAGTATTTATTATGGTGTTTAGAGTGTGATTCTACTTGGGTTTTGATAAAATTTATAGTTCAAACTGTTTTTTTTTTCCTTTTTTTTTTTCAACGGTGAATTTCTTGTGTTAGGTCGTCGTACTCTTCAAATTGGAGAGTTATGTTGCCCCACTTCAGTCAGACAATGTTGTCTTAACCTGGCTCATGTTGGCTTCAGAATTTGGCTTGGACGTTCCCCTGGAAAACTATACCGTCGACTACCACTTGACAGACGTTGTGCCACCCTAGGAGCTGAACACTCTCTGGCGTAACATAATATGGACGAAAATCCGAGCGGACTCAAGATGGAACCTGACACCTTTTGCAAGGAGGCTAGGCTCTATTCATTATTGTCTAATCCACCAAAGTAACACAAGTGGGATTGAACTTGGGTCTCCATTGGAGAACCCAAGCTTCTCAACCACTATAGTTCAAACTGTGAACTAGGGTTTTAGAGATCGACAAATTACACTCATGTACTTTAGGTGTTTGATGGTTCAGTTTTGGCGGTTTAACGGGTTGAACTGAATTTTCGTCAAAATCATTAGCTTGTACAAGTTCTTAAAATGGAAAAAAACAATTGTTTGGTTACAAAGTCAGTTCCAAGTTTCAAACTTTCGGAAAGACCGTTACACTATCAAAATCGAATCGTGAACCAAATTACATAAATCCAAACGGATAGACTGTTAAAATCGAATCGTGAACCAAATTACATAAATCCAAACGAAAAGACTTGTTTCGGTTTGAACGATTCAATTGGTTTTGATGGATTAGGACTTCACCTAATATTTAAGTTGCTTTTTAACCGGCTATGTTTATAACAATCATAACAAGCGGTTAGTTCGAATAAAAAAAGTTTGTTATTCATGTCATGGTACTTGTGTTTTTCTAATTATTTAATATTTTTATTTCTTTTTTTATTTTTAAGTTCGGTTCAAAATAGTCCTTAAACAAAATTTTCTTACAAAATAGCCCATGGATAGGTGAAATGACAAGAATGCCCTCATGTGCAAGGCACATGACCGTACTTAATAAAAAAATCTATCATGGCTTGGCCTAAAGGATAGAACGTACAAGATTTTGGAACATTAAGTACAAAACTTGACAATTTTTACGCTAAAGGACAAAACTTGAAATTTACTCTATTTTTAATATTTCCCTCATTTGTAAACAAATAAATATCATATACATTGACAATCTCAGTTGAAACTCTTTTAAGGTTTGTAGGTAATAGTAATAACCACTCGTTCACCTATATTACATTATACACGTAAGTATAAAATCCTTTTATGGTTAAAATGCTATGCTAATGCCATATTTACCCATATTTTTTCTGTCATGTCCATTATTACTGTGTGTTAATCTTTTAACCAATTTTTAACTCATTAGAGACATAAATTTCAGATTATACCTCAAATTCTCACTTGATATATGAGTTTAATTTATATTAAAAAAACACATCGGTCAAGGATACTTACTTATAGATGAATAACATTTTCTACACCTCCAACTACTTGTTCCCCTTCCCATCTTTGTTCTAGATTTTTGTTTGTCTAGTGACTCATTTTGTCATTAATTAAATTTAAAATTTACTCTTGGATTTCCAAGTATTTACATAGGGATTTTGACCGATTTTGAATTTACTTTCCTTCCCTTTTTTAACGTCTAACAACGCCAAGTCATCTGGGTACACCCATATGTAAAAGGTCACACACGCTCGCGATCGCAGACAGCGATGATGACCCGGCCCAACACCATTTCTAGGGGAAACCCATCGCCTGAAAGCCCATTATGGTAAAACCTCTAGCTTGCACAGGATATTTTGTCACGAACGAGACTTCAACCGACAACCGACAACCTCCACTAGAGAAAGTCATCTGCCCCTTTGGTTGTACTTTCATTTCTATTCATCACAAACTTGTACATATTAACAAGATTATAATGTAATAATAATATTTCATTTAAGATGATTTGAATTGGAATTTGAGGAGTTACTTGTTTTGGAGAAAGTTAAAAAAAGGTGAATTATGCAAACTAAAAAGGAGTTAAGTACACCTTTGCAAAAGGAACATGACAACCTGGTAACATGGATACGTAGGCAATAGAAGGTATTGTCACTCTCAAGCAATGAAGCTGAATTCGGTATGTAAACAAATGTGTTTCATGAGTAATCATTGGTCTAAAATCAATCAATCAAAAACAATTCAATGCCTTCATAATTACATATTTATTCGTTTGGTAAACCCACTATATGGCAACAATGGGCTGAATGTATGCTGTATTTTTTTTAATTTCTCTATTTCTTGTAATGATCTGAGCAGCTTGTTGGGTCTTTGTTTTCTCTTCAATATATCGCCACTTTAAAAAAATTAACTATATATTTTTATATCCCCAATAGTATTCAAAATGGTAAGACTAATTATAGAAAAGAATATTAGTTTTTTTTTTCTTTATTCAATGAGAATTTTGTTATTTTTTTTAACGGCCAAACGAATAAAAGTCCGGCTATCGGGGGTAACTCAATGGTAAAGACGACCCAATACACCCGCGATCATATATAGCGTTGAGTAGCCCAAGTCTACCATCTCCAATTTCAGGGAAAAGTCGTCGCTTGAAGGCCTACTACGGTAAAACCCAGTTGGGATCAGATTCAAACTTAAGACCAATGGCTTTCAACCCAAATCTTCACTTTTCCTCCGATGTGAGAGCTAAAGCTCATTGACCTTCAACAATTTGTATTTCATAAAAATTGAAAGCAACATGATCCTTACACTTTTAGACATTAAGTTACATTTCCAAAGTGGATGATTATTATAAGAGATTTATAAAATATCATAACAGGGTAGGGATCATGTACATTAATCTAAAAGTGTGAGAAGTGTGAGAAATGTATTATAACACTATATATAACACTATATAACACCATATAAACACCGTATAACACTATGTAACACCATATAACACTACGTAACACTATATAACAATATATAACACTATACATCTATCATAGACATGCTATCAGACAAAATATAGTGTTACATAGTGTTATATGGTGTTACATAGTATAATACGGTGTTTATATAATGTTATATATAGTGTTATAATACATTTCTCACACTTCGGGATTAATGTACAGGATCCTCTCTCTATCATAAGATACCTGTTCTTAAAAATCTACACATATCTAAACCTAGGAAAAAAGAAGAAATTCTTGGATGCTTCCTCGAGGCAAATGCTTTTATGGTTAAGTTCTTGAATCTTTCATGAACGGAGATGTGTCATTTGATTAATTGGCTTTGGTTATGTAACAACTTTGTTACGATAGATGCTAAGATAAATATTGTACTTTTTCTTGATTACCAAAATCATAATCATTCTATATTCTTTTCACAAACACACTACAACCAATTTTAATGTAAAAAATAATATATAAACTTATTCTTTTCACAAACACACTACCACCCATTTTACTATTAAAAATAAAACAAACTTATCACGGCTAGGATGTTTATAAACCGTTGAAACTCGTTGAAGTGAAACAAACTGTCTGATATAAGATTTATACGACTATGTTCACAGTTTAAAAACCCAAATTTATCGGTTCACGATTGGAACATGAAACCGGTTGTGTAAACTTAACCGACGTACCTTTTACCTCTATTACTTGACTTTTCTTTTTTCAAATTTAGCTTATGCAATTATGCATATGTATCATATTCATGATCATATGTGTCATTTTTAAAAATGCACCACAAATAACTATGTTGATTTTTTAAACATGTTTGAAATGTCGTTCTTTAAAACCATAGTTAACAATTCGACCTAGTTTTTTTTTTTTTTTTTTTTTTTTTTTTTTTTTTTTTTACCAAACTTAGTTAAACGAAATCATAAACACCTTTATCAATAACCATTTAATTTAAACGATGAAACTCGTCATCAAACTGTGTGTTTGTTAAAAGATAATTTATATTTAATGTATACTTATAAAATTATAAAATTTCTCACTATGTACATGAGTTTATATTAATTTTCTTTTGATTTATGTTAAATAAATTATTTAATAATTAAGGTGATCTTAAATTATCATATGGTAATAGCACATCTAAGAATTCAAGAGGTTTATCTCACCCTTATCAATTTATTTGCAATATTCTTGACTGGAAAATAATTAATAAACTCGACTATAACTACTTAAAAATATTTGCAAATTTCATAAGAAAGCCAGAAAATAATATGTCAAGTTTATAGTTCCCAAAATCTGAGAAAAACAATATACATTTCATATACTATTAATATATTTTTTTTTAATTTTAATTGTTAAACATGTATCAGAAAGTAAAATAACTCTTAGAAAGAAGTAGCAAACTAGCAATCTAATATACATTCAACCCCATTAGAGGCCAATATGTAGGGTTACAAAACTGTGAAGCTCTTGAGCCATATATATTTACAATTTTACCACATGATTTTTCAAGAGCATATCTAAAGAAGATCTAGTGATATTCATGAATGGATCAGTCATGATAACAAAGAAGCATCACCACACATCTCCTGATAATGTAAAGCCTTGCCTTTTGCTCCTTCAAGATTCCTCCAAGTTTACTTGACACCTTTTTCTTTGATTTTCCGGTGTTATTACTCCCCGCGATCCTCATCTCGATGATTTTTCGACAGAAAAGTGTTGAGACTTGAACTTGCTAGCTGATATCAGATGCTAGATCTGAATCTTGAACTTGCTGACTCACTGACTCGCGTTTAGATAAATCTTAAAACGCGTTTAAATATGATTTGAACGTAAACCGCAACCGAATTAGTGTTTAGAAAAAAGGTTATTGAGTGTTGTGGAAGTGATATTGTTGTTGTGTAGTAGAAAGATCACAGATGTGAATATTATGGCAGAGAATGGTAGATGGGCTTCTTTATATGGAGGATGTTTGAGCATGTGATGTATCTAGGGTGGGGTGGGGTGGGGTGGGGTGGGGGGGGGGAGGTGAGGTCCATGATTCATTAAACATTTTAACTGTGGGGTTCACTTCCCATTTTGAGTATGGTGAAAATACAATATACTTTTTAATGTTGCATAAGAAGTAGTTTTGTAGGGCAATATACACAAGTTACTTTAGAATTATTAAGCTTACTTATAATATATTTAATTTAGGACAAGATAGTATGTACATAGGTAATGGTAGGATATGATACACATGTCATGTTCATATGATAATAGATCGGGTATCACCTTCAAACATGATGGGTCAAGCATCACCTCAATCAGGCAGCATCATATATCATATAATTAGACTAAATAACATTATTTTATATATTAGTTTTCTATTGAAATTATTTAGGAGTTAAGTCTCTACTTTTACTATCTTCTTCTTTTTTTTTTTTTTTTTTTTTGGCAAAGGGTGAAAATTTCATTGAACGATTAAGTAAGATGCTTAAGAAGCACAGTACAGAAGAAAACTGAGACAATTACAAAGGATAGAAAAATGTGAAACATGCTATAAAGGAAAATCTAAGAACTTGAAACCCCTCCGTTTCTCCCAGCCAATATGTGAGTATCCAGCCCGAGTTTTCACCCAAGAGAACTAGCCCGCCTTGATGACGCCAATTATTTTCGTCATCTGAAGAGTTTTGTGCTTGAAGATGAAATCGTTTTGTGTTCACCATAAGTTCCAGCATGTTTCGGCCAGAACTGCTCAAATCACCCTTTTCAGTGTCTTGTGAGTTTTGTGTGAAGAGATGTAATCGGGCAATTGTATTATCCTTTAATCATTAAAATAAACAAGAAACAGCCACACTACCACCCAAAAAGAGCTAAGGTTGGTCTCTCTCTCCTCTCCATATCTCTCTCGGATGCCCCATGTGGTAATACTAACGGCCATCCACTTCAAGGACCACCAATGTTAGACTTGATTGAACAGTATGCAACATATGTGTAAATGTAGAACGGTGAGGAGTATACCTGCAAATAATGCCTAACCACAAGGAGTGTCCGAGTAATTAACTTTATTTTAAAATTACCAAACTTCAAATATTTATTTTGAAAATACATGAAAGATAAAAACTTTAATTTGTTCTTGTTGTGTGAACACGCTCTTGATAAGGCTAGTAGATAACTCAAGGCATCTTCCTTGGTGATTTCAAATGTTCTTCTGTTCACATGATATCTATCGTTTAGGACAAACATGAGTCATTGTGTGGTCCTTTCTAAACTTGTTTTTCCTTTTATGCGAGTTTAACACTTACCCAATCACGAAGTCGACATTCCCACTTTATGTGCTCATACCTCGACCACCTAAATCTTATCTTTAAACACGGGCTTTAATAACTATGTACCAACGTTCAACCTAGTGGTATTGTTTATTGTCGGCTTACATCCAAGTGACATATAACACCACTTAAAGGTCATATGTAACGTCTGAAGTTAAAACTATTAACTCAACGGTGGGAGCCTATAGAGCAAGAGGGTGGTTGTGCATGCCAAGAGAAACAAGAGAAATGTTTTATGCACGTCTACCATTCACTATTATGTCTTGTGAAACTGTAGTTTTGTAGCTTAGGGTCGGCTCAAGGGAGAGTGAGATAAAATAAATGCTTCGGACCTTCAAATTCTAAAAAAATATATATAGGTGATTTTCTCTTTTGGGATTTTTGAAAGTAAGATTTGTAGTCTACAATTATACATACAAACACAAAGGAACTATAGGATCGAAAACAACTTTTTTTTCTAAGCCGACCATGTTGTAGTCCACATGTTGTAGTCCATCTGTAAAGCTTTTTTAATGTTGATTTATACATCTAACAAGAAATTACGTTTCTAACATTTTTTTTGAACAAATTTAGATCACTGACGGATCACTAGAGTATCACCTCATCGCCTAATACTGTCATGTAACCTGGACTCAGCCCAAGGGATACTCTAACTAAACCAGTCAACCCAAAAAAGAGTTGGATACTGAGCCCAAATTGAGTTTTAGCCCAATAACTTGGACCGAATCAAGAGAATGAGTTTCAGCCTGGTGGCCCTGGTCTGTTATGTAACAAATAGTTATTGTTTTAATATTCATTGAGTCGATAATTAGATTTCCATATGATCCTAATACTAAAATTAAACCAATAATTGAAACTTAAATTTGAACTTTTTATCCCAAACCTTATTGTAACTCATATCTTCTTGTTAGAGCGCTTCGAGTCATACCGTGTTATGAATAAAGAATAAAAACTATATGAACACATATTATCAGTATTATAAAAAGGAGTATTTTGATGATTAACAGAGTAATATGTAATAATTGGGCATTATGGCTGACGGTTTGAAAAAAAAAAAAAAAAAACATTTTATTATGGTATTGTCATAGTGTTTCATAAAGAATTAGTTAAGATCAACTGGGGCTCGAGTTAGTAATGATTCGATGTATGCCAACTCGACTTCATATTTCCAACTAAGCAGAAAACTGAGCTCTTATTCAACTCGAGTTAGCTGATGAGTGATGACCCGACAAGTTTGCTTGTTTTCTTACTCTTAATAATTTTGTATGTTTTTTATATAAAAGCCTCAACTAAGAAATTAACAAGAATCTGAAATTATACGAGTTTTATAAAGTATAACACCAAAATACCAAACATACAATGAAAAAAAAAACTAATCGATTTATATTAGCCAAAATTAGCTCGCCGGCCATAACAACACAAGTTTTTGTACAAGTGAAGACTCAAAGATTAGCAGCTTCGAGCTAAATAGGAATAGAGTCTTAGAACTTGCTTCCTGTAAAGATCACAGCAAATGAAACACCGTTAGCCTTATCACAGGGAGGGGGGCCTCTCTGTGACCAAGCTCGGGCGTGAGGATAAGTATTGGAAATTCAAAGTGAAGTCAGTGAGACGGAGATTATAGAGAGAGAAAAGTACAGATTACCCGTTCATGGAGATTTAAGTGGGGTATTTATACTTGTGGGTATGCTGACGTGGCGGGGGGAGTTATGGCTGAACCAGTCACTATCAGGTGGTTAGGATTGTGGGCCCTCAGTTAGTTAGGAAAGATTCTTTAGGCCGGACGTCCTTCGTGAGCCGGAGCGTGTTCATTTAGTCCTTGTTATGTGACGTTCGGTTCGATGAGTTATACGTCACCTCATCAACAAGCAAGCAACCTTCGGTTTGAGGCTGGCTCGAACGTTTCTAGCAGCCAAAATGCCAAATCGATTCGATTGTTTTATTTATACTAGTTAACAAACAAATTAAGAGCCATAGCCCATAAGCTATTTAAACGGCCTTCCTCCTAGTACTACTTATGGCCTGCGTTCCTTTTTTAAACAAGGCCCAAAAAATATACTGGGTTTACAAGGCCCAACTCATCTAAATCCACATTTGAGTCATATTTCATAGGAACCTTTCGACCTAATTTCCAACTAGGGTCTCGTAGTTAAAAAATAATCAGAAAAGATAATACAATAAGCTAAATAACAAAGGTAAAATAACAGTAAATGTAACGGAAAACAATAGGGACTCGATCGGTTTCGATGCACTCGTTATAACAAAGGAAAAAATATGTTAAAAAGGGTATTAGCGCGTGTTCAGTTTGTTAAAAAAATGAAAGTTAACAATGGTTTTTCCATACCGATATTGGTTTTGTTCGTTAAGTAAAGTAAACTCAAATAGGAAAAAAAAATAGTCACAAGTTAGCAAAGCACTATACCAAATAAATGGTCAAGTTAGCAAAACCTTCCACTAAATTAAAAAAAGGCTCAAGTTAGCAAAGTCTTCAAGACTCATGTTAGCATAGACAATATTCAATTTCCTTTCTTTTATATAGAGATAATTTGAATATTTTCACAGTTTTATCTCTTAATTTTAGGGACATTATACCCTTATACAATTAGCAACTTGGGTTATGTCTCATTTGTTTAAAAGTCACACCCTTTAATTCATTTTACTCACACCCTACAAAATTTTATTCATTATTTAACTATTATATTATCTATAAATACAATTCACAACTTAGGGTGCCTTTAAAAGTTGCGTCATTTCGAAACAATTACCAACTTGAGGTTGGTACCCATTCGTTTAAAAGTCGCGTCGTTTAGAAATAATTACCTTGAGGGTTGTACCCGTTAGTTTAAAAGTCGCCTCTCTAATCAAACACTCTTCACAATTCTCATATTGTTTCATTTATGGACACGTTGGTACCTTTTATACAACCAATTTACAGGAAGATTTGAAAAGGTGTGATGTTCCATACACACAATTATTCAACCGTCATGTTTTTAATCCATTTAACATTTCTGGCCATTTATTTAACCCACAATTATTTTACCAAATCATATTTATATCGGAGTATCACACCCATCTGTAATAACAATTCAGCACCCACCATTTTCTTTTCTTTGCCAAGGCGCCGTCTTTCGATCTTCACCATCACCATTATCATGTAAGCGTTCTTTATCATTCATGCCATTGTAAACTTTTCTTGATGAATCGTCAATTAACGCCTCTTTATGTATCGTTTTCCTTCATAGTGTCCATTATATATTTGGTGTAATATGTACTTCCATGAAAAGATTGTAAACAATTTGAAATCGAAGATATAAACAAAATTTGAAGAGCATAAGTATTAATTGATGTTCTAACTTGGTATGGTTTGGTACGTATTTATACATGTTCATGTCTGTAATGTGAAATTACAGAGTGTATGAAATGAAATTGACATACCTTTTTGCCAACAATCGATTTCCCGCCACCACACCAAAATGGATGACGAATTGATCGGACAACGTGGAAAACGTGTATTACAAAGCGATCGGATCGCTATAAAGTCGTTTCGTTGTTTTACAAATCAATGGAACACGTTATAGGGCAATTAAAACTATTTGATTTCTAGAATGGATATATGATAAACGCATAACCCTACAAAAAGTAACTTAGGTTATACCTTTTTGTTTAAAGACGCGTCGATTAATATATATATTAATTAAAAGCAAAACCTGTCTCATGTTCCCATCTATTGGAATGGTCGTCGCGCCTGTTTGACAATCAGGAAACGCCGGTACGATTCCCTTTCACACCGGATTCGTTGTTTTTACATGTGACACGCATGTTTAATATATATTTTGATTAAAAGAATTACTTAACAAAAGGTCCCAACTACTAGAGTGGTTGTCCCGGCCGTTCAACTCCCACGAGGCTCCGATTCTATTCCCCTTCACACCAGTTTTTTTTATTGTTAATTATGATTAAAGAGCCATTGAATCACATCTTATTATTAATTAATGGTTCCCTTATTTAATCATCAATATATTAATTATTCAAACACCACCACCTTCTTTCGGTCAAACACATTTATGCGCAAACCATCATCCATAATCTTCAAAGTAACCATTCATCTTCATCCCTTTGTTTGTATCCTTTTTTTTTTAACAAATTCTACATGTTTAATTCTGAATGACCATTCTGCTGCATTCCTTTGTTTGTGTACTTGAATTTTTAACGAATTATAAACCATGTGATTAGTCCCTACACCATGTTTAATTCTAAATGAAATAAGATCATTGCAATTCATTTTGACCAGATTTGTGTTCACGTCCAGATAGATTCTTTGAATTTCTGTTTTGCGTTTCATAAGGAATCAAGAAAATCTATAAGTGCCTCTAAGAAATAATTCAAATAGTGTAAATTACGCCTTATAATATGATTATATTCAACCTTGAAGACGACTCTATGCAGCACCATACATTATTCATGAAATTAAAATTAACAATCAAAGGATATATGAATATGTCACCAGGCCCCTGCGTGTACGATAGTCTCTGTTTTAGTCCTGTTGATTTTTTGATTCCGACATCGGACACGACAAATGGAAGGGGGTATTCGGTTGTCACAAAATTTGGTTATATTTATGTCGTACCAATAGTAGGGTTTGCGCAGAACCGTGATCCCAATTCCTATTTGTAAACTTGCGTATCTTGACGAAACTTTTATTAAGAAACGTTGACTATTGATTCGTTTTTTATTTACCGTGCTTTATTTTTGAAATCTTTTATTTCTTGACGTAACGTTTATTTCTTTCATACCAAAAACTCTTTCTATCAGGGGCGGACTTGTAGTTGTGTCGGGCATAGCCCGGGCTACGGCTCAAGTTTTTACCAGTAGTGTAAAATTTTGTTTTTTTTTTTCGATTTTTATACATAGGACACCCCTGAACAAGTACGAGGACACCCCTCAATTTTTTTTTTACAAAATAATCACTAGTACAAGACCATTTTTTTGGTGGTGTCAAATTCAATTTTTGGTGGTGTTTTAGAATACAAAGCACCAAATAACAAGATTACACCATTAAATTGATTTTTTGAGGGTGAAGTTGTTAATAGCACCATTAAATTGATTTTTTGAGAGTGAAGTTGTTAATAGCACAATTAAATTGATTTTTTGAGGATGAAGTTAATAGCACCAACAAAGTGAACCAATCAAAACATTTTGTTACAAATCACATGGATCATAATCCTACTTTTTTCAATTGCTCTCATCCTATTCAATCAATGGATCAAATTAAGCCTCCAAAAACACAACCTTTATACCCACATATATATAGACACGATGTTAAAATCAAAATCTTTTTTAGAGAGAGAAAAATGTTAAGGAGGAGCAAAGCATCACAGGAAAGTTTTCCGGAACAGCTTTCACAGTATCAAGAAGCCGGCGAATTGGCGATGTGGCGTAAAGCGTATCAATGGCCTTATCTACGAAGAGACACGAGATTTTTGAAGATCTTTCTTGATGATTTTCTGCGTGATGCCATCAAATACACCGAAGATACTCGCAGGAAACCTATTACGGCGATGGAAGTCATTTATGCTTTGAACTGCCATGAATGTACAATTATACACTATGTTGATTTGGTTTGATTGTATGTGTTTAAATTGTTATTTTAGAAAATAAGTTTATAGAAATCATGTTTGTATCTCATTCTTTGTAGCTTCCCATGAACATGTAATTTTATTTCATTATGCTTGTAGATTTTATACATTTTTTGTTTGTATAGTTTTTTGTTTTATTTGTCTTTGTATTAGATCTTGGATGTTTTATAAATAAAATAAAACTAAAAAGCATGTGTTCAAATAATGTATATTTTTACGGACCAGTTCATAATAGAAAATCCATCCCCATACTCTAGTAGTGGATTAAATGGTGGTAAATGCATATTGACATGTGTTAGAGACTTATGGTTTCTATTGATTTTTTGGTGGTGTGTTTAGAGATTTAATGGTGGACTAATTTGGTTTATATCATTTTTTTGTGGTGTTTAGAGATTTAATGGTGGACTGATTTGGTTTCTATTATTGATTTTTTGGTGGTGTGCTTAGAGATTTAATGTTGCTTTTATTGAGCATCCACCAACAAATCCCATTATTTGATAGTATATTTGTTGGTGCTCACTCAAAAAGCTCACAAAGAAGCATAAATCCTAGCACCAAAAAACTGCTTTTGTACTAGTGAATAAGCCTAGTTGGTAAGCCCAAATAAGTAAATAATAGCACATTAGGTAAGCCCAAATAAGTAAATAATAGCTCAAGATTGAATGATTATTGATTTGGGCGGCATGTTTAATCCGTAAGGAAAATCAAACGTCTCCAATAGTCAGACGTCGAACAAAAAAAAGAGCCAAAAACGAACAGTGAAATGGAAATCGAACGAACAGTGAAATCGAAATCGAACGAACAGCGAAGAACGAACCCTGTTATGTTTGATTTCGAAGATTTTTTAATTATTTTGATCGGCAGCAGATTAGCAGAACATTGAACGAACATAACAAAATAGAACTAGTAGTGTATTTCGATTTCGAACAGAAAATACAGGTTTGTTTGATTGTTATTGACTTATTCAGTGGTTGATTGATAATTGTTATTCACTTATTCAGTGTTTGATTGTTATTCACTTATTCAGGTTTGTTCGATTTCAAACAGAAAATACAGGTTTGTTTCAATTTCGAACAGATTGTTTGATTACTTGTTAGTTTGATGATTGATAATTGTTCGATAATTGGCACTTTGGCAGCAGCACATTGAACAGAACTATAGAAGATCATCTTCGAACGCATATTTCTTGTCCTTTAGTTTATCGGGTAGTTAAGTTAGCTTTGCTTGTACCGGTTGCAACCGCAACCGTTGAAAGATGTTTTTCGAAATTGAAGCTTGTCAAGACGGATTTACACAATCGGATGGGCCAAGAATTTTTGAACAATGCTATGGTTTGTGCGGTCGAAAAGGGTTTTTTTACGTGAAGTAAAAGACGACGATGTGATGGAACGATTTCAAGCTATGAAAAAAAGAAGAGGACAAATCTATTAGGTAATTGTTTTACTTTATTTATTTATTGTCGTTTTTTTTTAATATTGTATGATTGTACGGTAAAAAAAAAATTGGGATACCCCTGAGTTAATGTTCTAGTTCCGCCACTGCTTTCTATCACAACTCACTTTCCCTCTCTATATCTTTGATTGATTTCTCTCTCTCTAAATGGAAATGTGTGTGTGCGGTGAGAGAAAATAAAGTAATGAGAGAATTCTATATGAGAATTTGTAATGGTTCCACTATATCTAAATGGTTATTATTTGCAATATGATTTTCATTATCAAGATAATGGTTATTATTGTGTCAATTTTGATTATACCATGATATTTACACAGCGAATTAAGGAACTGCTCTACATTTTACCTCCTGTATTACATAAAGTGATGTCAACAATTGTGTAAAACAATAATGTTTAAGTGTCTAAATTGGATTTGCATTATTTATTCATCCAAAATTCCGCTGGAACGCGCGTGTAGCGTAATATCATAAGGATTGATTGAACAAATCGATATCTCATATATACGGAGATAAATGAATCTGATTGATTGATCAATTTTCAATATTTTTCAATAAAAACTAAAGAACGTAATATCGTAAGGATTTTGTGACGGGATGAATTGGAATTAAAATCAAAATCATGTTGATTTAATCAAAACACATCACAATGAAATTTGAAGACCGATCATTTGAAATCCAAAGTTTTGTTGGAATAAAAAATATATGTTGTATTTCATTATTTTGGTAACGAGACGGCACAGTTTTATCAAAACAAAACAAAAAATAAGGAAAACTTTGAATTCTTTTTATCCTTTTCAATTTATTTTCCAATTTTTAAACGCAGGTTTTTATTAGTATTTTAAAATCATCTTGGGTTTTCCAAATAGGACAAAATATTTTAAAAACTTTTTTTGATTAAGTTTGTTAAAATTTAGACATACTTTTAGAAGATTTTAAAAATAAGTTTACAACTTTTTCAAAATCAAAGTTATAAACAAATACATGTGTTACAAGTTCGACCTATGTAGTGATTTAGACATGCATGGCAAACCAGCAAGCCAATCATCAAATCGTCATTGTTCCCGCCGCAACGCGCGGGATGGCATCAACTCGTTTCGTATACAAACGTAATCATATATGTCCCACCACCGTGGGTGAGGTTTTAGTTGTTATTTAATGTATCATGAAAGGGGAAGCATTCGATCTCCATGTAAACTCTTTCTCGCATTGCATACGAGAATTCACATAGGTGAGGCAAGAATTCGTATATTCTGATGCCCATGAAAACCCACGCGCATCTGTCCCACCTGTTTCGTCCAGTCCATCATAATCAGGGTCACTAACCTCACTCGCTGTCACCTTCGGTACCCAAACCTGATTCACCATTGACTCTGATGCCTCGGCAAGAGTGAGACCTTACCGTTTTCTTAGGAACATGTTAAGGGTCTCACAATGCATAAATAGTTATAACTACTTCTCCACTCTAACTTTGCAATTCATATGGGTTAGGAAAAATAAATCATAAACGAACCGGAATAACCTAGATGTTGAGCATAGACTCTAAAGACAAATTTATATCACAAATTATATTTATACACAGATAATGTTTAGCGATGAATTATTGTTTGGCAAATTGATGTTCATGGACATGCTACATGATAAAATTTGCATATTGAAGTCGTCTAAATTCTATAATATTCCAATAGAAATAAACTATAGAGAAAACAGTGAATGATACATATTCAATATTTTACTTATATAAATGCTATCTAACAATCAGAAATTGCCATAAACCATTACATTAAGTATAATTAACATGTTTAGTTAAGAGTGACCAAGTATCCCTAAAAACACCCATTGACTATAATAGGAATGGCAATAAGATGGGTATACTTAATCAGAATATTAGATAATTGATTGTAAAATCATATCCTGTAACACCTCGTAAAATCACGTCCAATGAAGTATTGACACGTGTAATAAACCCTAATAAAGTCCAATGTTGAATTTAAGGGACTAATTTTTCAAAAAATCGAAAACTTTGATTATGAAAGGATTGGACATGTTAGCATACCTAAGATAAGTTTCTAGATAACCTCTCACGATGATTATATTCACAAATGAGCCACTTGTCGATCAAGTGTAGCCATTTGCGTAATTAATTGAAAGTTTGCGCAATAAAGGGTTAAAAGCGTCAACATGTTAATTCTTACCTCTGAGTGACCTTTTAACAAACCGGGAGCTTCATAATAATTAATTATACTCTCGGGAATGCCAAATAATGGCCGTCTAAGGTTTTTATGCCTATAAGTAAAGTTACGCGCAACTTTGCAAGTTAGAGGGACTAAAAGTGTCAATATGTTTAATTATACCTCTGAATGACCTTTTAGCAAACCCGAAGCATTGTGATATTCAATAATACTTTCAAGAATGCCTAATAAGGATTAGATAAGGCTTCAATACTAATAAATGATGAGATGCGCAAGTTTGCGCAATAGAGGGGCCTAAAGCGTCAACTTTTGAATCTACGCCTTTCGGTGACCATTTAAGTGAACAGGAGCGTAGTAATATTTAAAAATATGCATGGGAATGCCTATTATGGGCCATGGAAGGCTTGGATGTCATTAAACGACATTCCACGCTACTTTGCGCAATTAAAGGACTAATTGCGTCAAACTGCAAAAGTAGGTCGATTCGTATGGTAACGGACCTTCCGGAATATGACCATAAGTTAACATACCTTAAATATTCTTTATATAGCTTAGATATAGGCCTAGAGGTGTTTGGTGCGCAAAAACAAACTTTTAAGTCATGCAGTGACTAAAAGTGTCAAAAAGTGCACAAGTTTGCATTTTCGTGCATATCTTGCATTCTTAATATCCCCGGACACCCAAAAATTTATGTAAGTACTAAAATATCTTATTTTAGTGTTTGGCTTGATAAAATTCCATTCATCGCGTAATTTGGATCGTTTTTAGCGTCCGTCCGTGTTTCGTCATAATTAGCCGAACAACGGGACCGTACGACCAAACGAACCGACATCCGGCATATTTTTGAGCATGTTTCATGTCCCCTATATTTAGGCATCATGTTAGAGCCTTGAAATGAGGTTAACAGGCCTTAGATGTGTCAGAAACACATTATTATGCAAGCAGGGACCAAAACTGCACTTTTGAAAGCTTATGTGAGCTGTGCAGGCCGTAGGCTACGCCCCCTGCAGCGTAGCCTACGCCCAGGTCTGGGCAGATTCATATTTCCAGCATTTTTGTCATTTTTCAAGGGCTTTTAGGTAAAATTCTCAATACCATGAGCTGGTTTTCAACACCCATTGTATTTAGAAACCTTGGGCACACATGGAGGGCCAAGATTGAAGCACGGGTTACGAGAAACGATCCTAACGGTTCTTGAAATCCTATATAAACCCACTTGATCTTGGCTTTCATTCACACCTTGATCTAAATTGTTCTAAGTTGGGGCCCTTGTGCTTCATACCTGAACATCGAAGATCAATTCCCTCCTTGCTTGGACCCTTTGTAAGTGTCCTTTCGTGCTTAGTTTAATTTTTAGCGGTTATAACCGAAAGTCAAGCATTTTTGATAAACGCTTTGACTTTTAAACGGTTAAGCCATTGTTCGCAACGAACATGGCTACGTGACCGTAATTAGGTAGGTGTTAAACCCTCAAATGGGAACCTCCTAATTACCACATTTACTTAGTTAAATTGTCGGGTCAAATAAAAGTCAAACGGGTTAGTTTTAAATAAAATACATAACTATTAATATAAAAGTCATAAAATTAGTTTTCTCACTTTAATAACTTGGTAAATATTAATTGAACATGCCTAAGCATGATTCAACCCGACAATTCTAAGTATAGGCTCGGTTCGGAACCGAAAGTCGCAAAAGTTGACTTTTGCTTTGACTTTCAGTTCTGACCTGATTTAGCTTAGTTTAGATATGCCTTTGGATTACATTAGGACCATATTATAGGTTAGTATAACCCTCCGAGGTTATACAACTTGGTTCCATAGAAATCCTAGTTCATGCATGTTTCCATTAAATGCCTAAATGTTGACCGTTATGCCTTTTTGACCTTAAAACGATATTTTTGAAAATGTGAGAGGATATAAACCTTCACTACTGAATTATAAACTTGTCCCTAAAATTTGACATCAGTTTGAGGTCTAGATTAGGAGTTCTGCTCATTAGCGTAAATGAAAAGCTTTTTATTAATTAAACGACATAATTAGCGTATAGCCTATCTAAACCTAATTTTTGATACCAAACTTTTTACCTACTGATATAAAATAATATTTTGGGATTTTTGAAGACTTTTATTTAATTTTAGGCTGAGCATAACATAGGGTTCTAAGCTTGATTCGGTAGTTGTCGGTTTTGCCCCTTTTGGGCTATAAAATGAGTTTTACAAATCCTTTTGATGTCAAACCTTTTTCTACTGAACTAATATGATAAATAAAATATTTTGGGCCTTCTGGAATAATAAAAACATCAGCTTTCCTTTGAAAACCCGGAAATGGCTCCAAATCGCCTTTTTAAGCGTTTTTAACGCATAGTATATATCAAAACTATTTTAAACATATAAGGGTTGATGCCTACTGATATCTTCAGTAAATTTTTATATTTTAACAGTAAGGAAAAGTTTTAAACTCAGGTTTTCAGTTTTGACCTTTTAAGCCTATGTGAAATTACCAAAATGCCCTTTCGGTGCATAGTATGGTTATAATTAATAAATTTCACATATATATGATACCCTACTGTTATAACTTATTAAATTAAGTATATTTACTGATTAAATCAGACCTGTAACTCAGAATGATATTTAATCTCTCTTATAACCTTTAAAAGGACCAAAATACCCCTACGGGGCATAAATTGGTTTTAAATTCGTTTTGGGCATAACGGAAGATATCCTACTGATATCCCAACATATTTAAGGCATATTGACTTAGGAAACCTGTTCATGACTCTTTTGGTTACCCGTTACGCACTTTTCGCGTTCGGATCGGCTTATGTAACTAGATTGCATAAATTAGCCGAAACGGGTCAAACCTTATCATTTTTATATCAAAATCCAGAATGTGATTAGTTTACCCATATTAAACAAGTCTTCAAGCTTTTCGGGTCTAAACCACATTCTAGTCCGGTCTTCGCATAATCATGCGTTTTGAACCGTATCCTCCTTTAAAACAAAGCGGTCTAAGCATAGGCTTAATTAAAGACCCGTTAGGAATCTAATAGGTTATTAAAAACCTTCGTTCCAGATTTAGGAGCCCAGTAAAAGCTATCTGTACTTGCTTGGTGGTATACGGCTGGGATAAATTTTATAAATTTGCTCAGGTAAATACTTTTAACTTATTTTCCCTTATACGGGCTTGGGGTACGGTATATAAAATACCGCTTGGTCGGGCATTTGACCTTAACCGATTAGTGGTTAAGTATTATTAAGATGACCGGTTTGAAAATTGGTTTTGTTTGTTTTACGCCTTTGGGAGTTTAATGACCATGTCCCGGATATCCTTGGCATCATTCATGAAATGGCCACGACCTTGACACGCGGGTGTAGGCGTACAACCGACAGTGTGTCCATAATTATTAAGGTATACTCGCTGGTTTCCCGCCGCGGGTTTATACTATGTGGTGTGTCTATTAATCTTAAACCCGGCACGAACCGGGCGACTAAACGCATAACAAACATGTAATTGTTTTACAAGTTTAAAATTGATTAATTATCCCAAGTTATAAAAAAGTTTTGTGCCATGTGCATTCAAATCAATTTTTAAAACATTTTCAAAATGAGTCAGTTAAATTGTATTTACCAGTGAAAACTGACGTATTTTCCAAAAAGGCTAAGTACAGGTGCTAATCGGAATAGGCTGGCTACTCCTAGCATCAATAAAGAGTCTCACAAGCTTAGATGCCTAAAGTCTGTTGAACAATGTTTCATTTATCTTTGATCCGCATGTGGATCCTTTACTTTCCGTTTGTAATACTTTGATATTACTTGATATCGGGTTGTAATATATTCATCTTTTGCTTCCGCTGTGCATTTTAAATTGTGTTGTTTGACTATGATGATATCAACTACGTCACGATACTCCCCACCGGGCCCACCGGTGACACGTGGAAAATAGGGTTGTGACATATCCCATACTCAGGTATCGGTTCCTCATTCCCGTCAGGCATCTGGTATGGCTATTGACCTATCTTTCTAAGTCTTGAATATCATTAGAAAAGTATTTACAAAATGCCAAAACAACAAATTACAAACAAACGACAGATAAACGGGTAACAGGTTGCGCCACAACCCTCTTTTGAATTACAAAACCGATCCTACTAAAGATGAAGCGACTCTTATGGGTCAAAATATTACTGTTCACAACCCGCTAGACTCTGTTCAGGAATTCCACAGTCTCTGGGACTAAAGCCCTAAATGTATCAAAGACAAATGAGATAAACAGATGTTGATTCTTGTTGAATATTTCAGGTTTTGTGTTTTTCTTTCAAATTCATTTACCATCATTGGGGGACATGTGTTGTGTTAAATTCTTTTTACGCTTCTACAAAAGAAAATATTTTTATTTATGTATGTGGTGGACTAATTCATTATGGCTCCTCCTTAATACTATTATTGTATTCTTTCTACTTTATCGGTTTTAATAAACAAATTATAAACCCAAAATAAATATTACTAACTTCTTTGGTGACTTCATGAGTAAGGTAAAGAAGTGATGTAGGCACGTGAATGAAGGAAACCACTAATTCTGCAGCTTCCTTAATTTCTTCCACCCACCTATCGCTATCTCTTTACCTTTTTAATCTAATGATATTTAATGCTATGTTCACGTTCGAAAAAAAAATTAGGGTGAACAGGATGGGTATAGGGAAGGCGTGGTGTGGCACGAATTTTGATTTTGTATGAAAATTGCAACAAAATTGAGATTACAAGGATCCAGATTCAAAAGGTTCGAGTTTTGAACTAAAGTAACGAAAGTGACCAAACCTTAGGGACCATTTTAGTAGTTTACTCTAAAGATAAATCAAACAGTTGGCACGTATATGGTCGTATCTCATAATCAATATAATTACAACCAAAGTTATATTAAGAAAATGTTCATCATCATCGATTACACTTTAGTCATACGTGAAGCTGTATGGTTTCAAATCCTGCGCCGGCTTCACGAGACAGGCTCAGGTTGCGCGCAGAGAGCCATGCCCAAAACAGATGAAATCCAATACTTAGTCCATTTCACAATAAAATGGCGCAGGCTTAAGAAGCGCAAGCTTCGTGGCACCAACAAGATAACTCAAGATAGTATAGCTAGTACGAGTGTCAGAGCAGGTGGCTAATTGGCGCAAGACAGGCCGCGTCCAGCAACATCTCACGATGAGCAATCGTGAAGGGAACAAAAAGTACACAAGGATACCAACGTGTCATCAATCACAGTGCGCCGACCACTGCTCCATTATTTCCATTTAGCGGCTGATGACAGACCTGACAACAAGGACAATTGCCAGGCCACGTGGATCCATTCAGCATACGCCAACTCCCTTTTTCGCCTGCAAACACTAACGGTCATGTTCAGGGAGGCAAAAAGGATATTCCTTGTTGTCGACGTCAGAACCAAGGCCCGTTATTCCATCTCCTTCACAACTCTCTTCAGCTATAAATAGAGAACTTATCTCCAGGTTTAGAGATCGCTCTCTTGCACTCTCACTTATTACACACACTTATTATCCTCAAAGCAAGTTCTTATTCTTACGTCGGAGGGTGGTTACAAGGAGAACCCCCTATTCTCCTCCCTATAACGAGTTTCACGGTGTTGTCTTGTTATGCAGGATTTCGTAGCAAGCAATCGAGGAAGAAAAAAGGTTTACCTTATTAATAGACAATTATGTAATTTAGGAAACAATATTATATTTGTCATGTAAATATCTCCCCTAGAATAGGAGATTGATTGTACACTATTTATATTCTGTCAATATCAATGAGAAGGGCAAGAACTTTGTATTCCTTCATGGTATCATACCTACAACCCTAGATCCTCCTTCTCCCACCTTCCTTCCTGCGCCGTTCCCCCTTCTCAACCATGTCTTCATCATCTTCTACACACCCTGCAGTTACTGTCACATCTATTAAAAACCTCATCCATGTTACTCTTGACATTGAAACCGGCCACTATACCACGTGGTCCGAGATGTTCAAAATACAGTGTAAAGCTCATCTCGTATTCGACCACCTACAACCCAAACCGGCAACGACTACACCCTCATCATCCGGCCCGAATAAAGACAAGGAGGAAGAAAAATCTGCACCAACCGAGACATGGGAACGTCTCGATTCCATTGTCTTACAATGGATATACAGCACCATCTCTACCGACCTCCTACACACAGTTCTCAAACCCGATACCACTGCATACGATGCCTGGACTACAATCGCCAATATCTTTCAAGATAACAAAGCCACCCGCACGATCGATCTCAACAACAAGTTCGCCAATACTCACTTGGACCAATTTCCGAATATGTCGGCATATTGTCAAGCCCTCAAAGTAATTTTTGATCAGCTATCCAACCTGGGTTCGACTATTACGGATGA
Source organism: Helianthus annuus (assembly GCF_002127325.2). Lineage (NCBI taxonomy): Eukaryota > Viridiplantae > Streptophyta > Magnoliopsida > Asterales > Asteraceae > Helianthus > Helianthus annuus. Next base: position 184,874,383 of record NC_035449.2, on the reverse strand, counting down.
ACAACTTGTGTTACAACTACTCTCGGGTCTTACCGAACAATACGAGAACACTGCTTCAGTCATACAACAAATGAAACCCCTTCCGGACTTCTACGACACGCGTTCGCGGCTGTGTATGGCAGAATCAAGAAAGCTCAGTCAAGCCCGCCATTCGGCTCAGTCGGCTGGGACGGCTCTTACCGCCACAGTCGACCCACAGCAGCGTGACAACAAGGACAGGGCTGAACAGCGGGATCCTTCCGACCGGGGTCGCGGTCGCGGCCGTGGACGAGGAAGAAACGGCGGTCGCGGCAGGGGAAGTTATGGCAGCGGCGGTTATAGCGGCTCAAGTGGTATCGACGGCACTTCATCATATGGCAGTGGAGGCACATATTCTCAACAGGCCAACATCCCTTTTGGAGGTTACTACCCGTGGCTATATGTGCCCACTTGGGCCGGCCCACCCAATGGGGCTACCCACCAACCTCAGTGGGCCTTACCACCTTGCCCCTATCCAACTGTGAACAAGCAAACTAATAATGCCGCGGGTATTTTAGGTCCTCGTCCGACTCAATCCTTTGCTGCCACTCACACGCCAACTGACATCAATCAGGCTCTGTACGCAATGTCGCTCAATGACCCCTCTTGGGCTATGGATACGGGTGCCACAGGTCATATGACTTCTAACTCTAAACTCTCGTCTTTTTTTAATAATAGCATTATTCGACACATCATTGTGGGAAATGGTCAAACCATTCCCGTGTATGGATAAGGCGACCTTACCCTACCCCCTCCCCTCCCACCTTTCAAATTAAATCAAGTTCTTTACGCACCCTCCCTAATTAAAAACTTACTTTCTGTTCGTCAATTTACTACCGATAATCAACTATCTATTGAATTTGACCCGTTTGGTTTTTTGGTGAAGGATCTCAAGACTCGGACCCCTATCCTACGATGCAATAGCTCCGAAGGATTATACACTTTTGATCCATCCCACGTCACCAAGATTACCACTCCCACCGCTCTCACAGCTATCTCACAAGACACATGGCATCAACGTCTCGGTCACCCGGGATCTTCTTTATTGCATTCTCTTAAACATTCTAGTTTTATCAATTGTGGACCTTTGAAAAATAATGTTTGTCAATCATGTGTGTTTGGTAAACATATTAGATTACCTTTTCTTGATTCTAATAATACTACAAAAATGCCATTTGATATCATACACAGTGATCTTTGGACTTCCCCTATTCTTAGTACGGGGGGTCACCGTTATTACATACTCTTTCTTGATGATTTTACCAATTTTTTATGGACTTATCCTCTCACACACAAATCTCAAGTTTTCTCAATTTTCACCACTTTCTATACCATGCTTAACACCCAATTTGAATGTAAAATCAAACAATTTCAATGTGATAACGGTAAAGAATACAATAATCACATGTTCCAACAATTTTGCAAACTTAATGGCATGCATTTCCGTTTCTCCTGCCCATATACCTCATCTTAAAACGGTAAAGCCGAACGCAAAATACGCTCCATAAATAACATTATCCGCACTCTTTTAGCCCACTCGTCCTTACCAAACACATATTGGCATCATGCCTTGGAAGTAGCCACATATCTTCACAATATTCTCCCTACCAAAATTCTTCACAACCTTTCTCCCACTCAAAAGCTTTATCGTCGAATACCATCGTACTCGCATCTCCGAGTCTTTGGTTGCCTATGTTACCCTCTCATTCCTTACACCAACATCCACAAACTTCAGTATCGCTCCATGCCATCTGTTTTTCTTGGCTATCCCTCCAACCATTGAGGTTACAAATGTCTCGATCTTAACACCCGTCAAATCCTAATTAATCGTCACGTTATCTTTGACGAGACAATTTTTCCCTTTGCAAATAATCCGACGCCGTCCCCAAAATCTTATGATTTTCTTTTGGATACACTACATATACACCATCTTGCACCTAATCCATCCACCCCCTCTACCAATTCCCCAACCCAAACTGATATCCCTACCCCACCTAATTCGATCCATGTCCACAGCCCACCCTCCACTATATTGACCCCGCCCCCACCTCACAGCCCATACACCAACCTACGAGCCCAACAGCTCTCGGCCCACCCACTAACCCCACCTCCTCACCCGTTCACAGCCAATCCTCCACTACTTCCAGTCCATCCCTCCTCAGCCCACATTTAACTCCCGCTAACCTGCCACCCCACTCCACGTCCGGCCCACCATCACCCACTCACTTACACACACCTTCTCAGTCTAGTACTACATCACCATCCCCTCCGCCCCCTCCCCCACCTCCTACTCGAACGATCCGCACCCGATCCATGGATGGTATCGTTAAACCAAAACGCCTTTTTAATCTTACCTCCTCCACCGTCACTCCCATTCCCAAAAACCCTAAGGACGCCTTGTCTAGCACGGAATGGCGTAATGCCATGACCACCGAATTTAATGCCCTTATTAAAAATAAGAATTGGGTTTTAGTTCCGAGGCAATCAAATATGCATGTGTTACGTAGCATGTGGCTTTTTCGCCATAAGTTTCGGTCGGATGGTACATTGGAACGATATAAAGCACGTCTTGTATGTGACGGAAGCAATCAACAAATTGGGGTGGACTGTGGTGAAACGTTTAGTCCGGTTGTGAAGCCCACCACTATTCGCACTGTGTTATCTCTTGCGATGTCCCAATCGTGGCCGATCCATCAACTGGATGTTACTAATGCGTTCCTTCATGGCAACCTCAACGAGACGGTTTATATGTACCAACCTATGGGCTTTCGTCATCAACAATATCCAGACCATGTCTGCTTACTTAAGAAATCGCTCTACGGTTTGAAACAGGCCCCTCGGGCGTGGTACCAACGTTTTACAGACTTTGTTCTCTCCTTGGGCTTCCAACAGAGTAAATGTGATAACTCACTTTTTACCTCTCGTAAGAATGGCACTACTGCGTATCTTCTTATTTACGTTGATGACATCATTCTAACGACATCCACAGACGCTCTTCGTGTGCACCTTATGTCCCGTCTTGCCGCTGAGTTTGCAATGAAAGACCTTGGCCCGCTGAGTCATTTTTTGGGTATTCATGTTCAACGGAAAGGTGACACCATGTTTCTCTCTCAACAGGCCTATGCGAAGGAAATCATTGATCGAGCTGGTATGTCTTCATGTAAACCTGTCGCCACACCAGTCGACACCAAACCAAAGCTTGGTTCGAACTCGGGTTCTGATTTCGACGATTCAACTTTATACCGAAGTCTAGCGGGAGCTCTTCAATATTTAACGTTCACACATCCTGATATTTGCTACGCGGTACAGCAGGTTTGCATGCATATGCATTCACCCAAACTAGATCATTGGAACGCGCTTAAACGTATCATCCGATACCTTCAGGGTACTTCTTCGCATGGCCTAACTCTTGGTGCATCAGTGGATTTGTCTTTACGTGCATACACCGATGCCGACTGGGCAGGGTGTCCGAACACGCGCCGTTCTACTTCTGGTTATTGTGTCTACCTAGGCCCCAATATTATTTCATGGTCCTCTAAACGTCAGTCTGTCATCTCTAGATCTAGTGCTGAGGCCGAATACAGGGGTGTTGCAAATGTAGTCGCTGAAATCTGTTGGCTTCGAAATTTGTTGTTGGAGTTACAAACCATTGACTACTGCTAGTCTCGTCTACTGTGACAATATTAGTGCTATCTAGTTGTCTGGGAATCCGGTTCAGCATCAACGTACTAAACATATTGAACTGGACATTCATTTTGTTCGTGATTTGGTTCAACGCGGGTCTATTCGTGTGCTTCACATTCCTACGAGATTTCAGGTGGCTGACATATTCACGAAAGGGCTACCCAAAGTTTTATTTGATGATTTCCGGTCCAGTCTCAGCATTCGTCCTCCTCCCGCTTCGACTGCAGGGGTGTAATAGACAATTATGTAATTTAGGAAACAATATTATATTTGTCATGTAAATATCTCCCCTAGAATAGGAGATTGATTGTACACTATTTATATTCTGTCAATATCAATGAGAAGGGCAAGAACTTTGTATTCCTTCACTTATTTTGACGAGACTAAACCCACAAGTTAATCTTCGGATTAAATTGGTATTTCTTCAATGTCCTCTACCATCGGCGAATATTTTCTATTAGCAATGATAATAAAGACACTACCGATTAAGAATTTCTATGTTGATACATACATATACATACATTGGGGGGGGGGATATTCCACGGTCCTCCCAACCGCCGAGGTGATCCCACCTCGCAGACCGCCACCCAGCAAGCCTGAGTCTGGGGGTAAATCCGCTACCGTAGGGCCATTGGGAACGAGCAAGACTCGAACCCGCCACCTCCGGGTTAGAATGCGGGCTGGTGGCCATTGGGCTGACACCCAATGGATACATTGACGAATACAAAAAAAAAAAAAATCGGTAGGGGAGAGAGGAAGGGCCAGGTCAAAAAGGGTCTGCAAAAACGCATATGAAAATCATCAAATATCTTTCCATTTGAAGATGACTTACAGGTTCAGCAAGCTGCATCACTAAGCCAAGAATAGGCCTACAGCATATTCCTACACTAGAGGGGAAGGAGTTGCAATTTTTGAATTGTACAATAATCAAAATACAAATCTGGAAGGTACATTTGTCTTTTTCTAGTTCCTTTTAGTCTTGTTGGCCCTAATAACGCAAATGTGCCCCATATTCAACTGAAAAGTGCCTCTAGTTCAACAAAAGGTGCCCATATTTCAATAAAAAGTGCCCCCAACTTAAATTGAAAAAAACACACACACTTGATACATAGAGTTAGATGTAATTTTATTCCTTGTGGTTTGAGCTATTTTGACAGTTTAGTCTAAATGTTTCATTTTTCGTCTGTGGATCCAAAAAAGTTTCACCGTTGCCATTTTAGTCAACTGGGTTAACTTCATCCATTAATTCTGTTAACGAGAAAGGCAATTCGGTCATTTTATATGGCCGAATTGCCCTCGTAGTTCACAAAATTGCATATAAGATCACCGAATTGTTCTTCTCATTAACTAGAAAAAATGGATGAAGTTAACCCGGTGGACTAAAATGACAACGATGAAACCTTTTTGGATCCACATGCAAAAAATGAAACCTTTGGACTAAACTGATAAAATGACCCAATACACAGGGACTAAAATGGTATTTAACTCTGATACATATATGTGTGGGTCTTACAGTGGACATTTGATACATATAAATTTTGTATAACTGTGTATTGCAACTGGATTGAGCGAAGGAGAAATTATATGTGTTATAATTTAGATGGGGACTTGCTATATTGTTTACTTTTATTTTCATTATTGTTAAGTGCCATAAACGAATCAGGCATCTAGACTGTTATAAACTTATAATTTAGATGGGGACTTGCTAAATTATTTATTTTATTATTGTTAAGTTTGATGGCGAACTGGATTTATATATATTTTATTTTCTGACAAGTGACAATTGTGATGCTTAGAAAAAATCTGTAGTATAATATACGAAGTAAATACATTTAGAGGTTTAATTCAAGTAAAGAAAAAATCAATTGACTTTTATGAACGAGAAAAGAAAATATCAATTGATAAATATTCAATATAACTAAATTTTTTGTTTACACTAGGGGGAATACCCGTGCGATGCACGACATGCATAATAGTTATTGTTTTTTCCTGGAACGACGACTGATATAAATAGTGCGTGACACGGTACGAAAGTGCGAATATAGTATAGATTTTTAAAACAAAAACCGGTTTTTTTTAAAGTTAGCCGTTTGACCATGGTTATTTTGACCAAAGTCCACTCCTCATTCGGCGCTTTGTGGTAGCACCACCAGTCAAAAAAGGCCCAAAACACCCGAGGGTACAGTGTTCCCCCACGTTTTTAAGACGCTTTGAGAGAGGTTTGCGCCCCACCACATGTGGTCTCACAAAACTTCAAATCTATGGACATGTGGTTTCTCAATCCTCTTCAAAAGACGTCACAGTTTTCAAATTTTTTTATTTTTTCTTTTTCATTGTGTTTTAAATGGTGTAAAATAGATGTTATATATATATATATATATACGTATTATACTACATACACATATACATATAAATTTAGTTTTAACATCTAAAAGTCAAATTGCAGGTTTTGTTCCCTTTTATAGATCAGAAAGCAGTTTATAAACCAACAAAATTAACAAATCCTAACAGTTCTTCAAGTGTTTAGTTATATAATCTATATATTTATTTACTAAATTTTATTACAATTAACCCAATACTTAATAAATAGGGTATGCAGGACTTAAAAAGTGTTAGCTGGACACGTATGTCACTCCAGCTTGCCAATCTTGTGTACCGACTCCAGGGTAACATTTTCAGATGCCTGCAACACATCTGGTTACAAAAGTAAAAAATAAACAAAAATGATGTTTTAGATTTTTACCCTGGTCTCAAACTTAATGTAGTTGTTTAGTCTATTTAATTAAATTTTATTTTTAGTTGACGCATAGGTACAATGTAGTCCTCTATTTGTGACAATTGTCATTGTGCTTATAGTCATGTGATGTTGTTTTAATACTCGTTAACCAACTCGTTTCGCCTCTATTTCTCAGTTATTTAAAGAAGCAACATATACATCAGAAGTAAATTTCTAAAGATAATGGTGAACCGTCAATGGTACAATAAACTTACCTCAAGACTACCATTTGCTAAACTGGTAGTGTATCTCAGAGTCCAGAAATCCCGTGCTAGAGCTATTTCAATTAATATATGGAGAAAAGGAAGAGCCGCATTGATTAAACATGGTCATAAAGGCTCGTACTATTTCATTAAAGTTAATTGTAATATTAAGTATTAGTTATCTAATAACCAATCAATCCTTTAAGGTGAATTGTTATGAAAAGTCTATAAACCCTAACTTAAACATTAATATATGGAGAAAAGGAAGAGGCTCATTGATTAAACATGGTCATAAAGGCATAAAGGCTGGTACTATTTCATTAAAGTTAATAGTAATGCATTTAAAGCAACCATAAATTTTGATTTTAAATATAAGATATAGCTAAACTTAGAAATTGTTTACTGAAAGTTGAAGTTGAAATAAATCATATTCAGATAATTATTTTTTATATGCAAATTCAAACAGACCTATCAAAATATGTAGGAAAACTCCATGCAAGTCTAACTCCGTCACGCTTAAATTCATGTAACCTGAATGCGGTTCATTACTTATTTAACCGATTTATTTAAATAGGCAGGCGAGTAGTAATCGGGTTGGTGGGTTGTAAAACTGTGTTAATTTTACCAGCATGGTGGAAGTCAATATTCTACCAGCATCATTACATCCAACTTTTTAAAAGTAAACAAATGGTTTGATAATATGAAAACTATTTCAAATGAATATTAGTAATGTATAAATTTAAACGAACATTCAAATGAAAATAAAGAATGGTTACAAACGAACGCAAATAAGAGAGAGGACAGACATAAACGAAAGTCAATCATCGAACATAAATGAACGAAAATAAACGAACATAACATTGAACCTCCAATTCGTTTACGGGTTGCACCTACTTCTGTTTAAAGCAAGATGTATAGATTATGCAACGTACCTTAACCACGCGTGTGTGTGTATGTGAATATATGTTTTTAACTTGATCTGCATAAATAGTTTTGAGCCAATAGAAAGCGAACCGGGGACTAAATAAAAAATGGAACCCAACTAAAAGCGAAAACCAAGGAAACTGAAACCAAACCTAAACGAACCAAAAAACAAAACCAGACCGAAATGAACCTATACAAACTGAATAATTTTACCGAAACAAATAAGCTGAGACAAATAATGTTGCTGAAATGAAAACCGAACCTGAACCAAAAACAAATAAAGCGAATCTAACCGGAAAGGAAACTAAATTTACACAAAACTAAAAAAAACTGAAAACGGAGCAAAAAACGTAAAAGATCTTACCGAAACGAACTCAAAAAACTTAGATCGAAACAAAACAATTGCTGGAAAAAATCAAAACCAAAACGATGCAAAAAAATAAAACAACCTAGAACCAAACCGAAACCAAAAACTGATAAAAGTAAACAAAATTGATTCAAAATCGACCCGACAATAAAAACGGTCACGTTAATAAAGTATTCACCTTCACACCTGGCAGGGGTGATTAGTATGTGGTAGCAAAACAATCAAATAGTTAACGAACAACAAAAATGCAGGTACCTTAACAACGGTAGTGACTCGGTTAGTGACTATCAATTGTTCGGAGATTACTTTGAATCAAGAGTTAGTATGCTAATGGGCTATTAAGTAGTTAGTAATAAATAACTGAGTCACTAACAGCTCTATTAACCAAAAATGTTGCACCAGTTCTACTAAAATTGTTAAATAACAATTGATAGTCCTTATTATTAACTCTAACAACATTAGCATACTAAAATTATTATTGACTATCAGCTAATTATTTATTACTAAAATGTTGTATTAACTTTATTCTGCAACATATTCTTTATAAACTATGCTTACCTTGACATAACCTAATAGCTATATTTCCTTATTAGAAGTCAATGATAATTGAAAATTAGTACATATTATTACCTTGCTGGTGAACACATTTACTCTATGTTTAGGGCATAATTTGATTAGGTTGCTGATACTGAATTGAATATCACACCAAATTACAATAGCAGTTTATATTGCTACTATTCACCCAAATCAAGCACCTTAAATAAGTCAGTGTTTCTCTATAATCAAAAAACGAACTATAACTGACGATCATTAAATTGCAACAGTCAATTCAATCCAAATATTGCAATAGAAACATAAAATCTACCACAATTCGTTGGTTAATCACGTATAGTTCTTAATCGATTAGAATCAGAAAAAGGAAATTGACTCACTGTAACTTAAAATCAGGAAGAAGGCGAACAAAGAGGCGGAGTTTTTAGAAATCAATGACCCCTGTCTTTCATTGTTATTCCTTGAATGAGGTAAGCAAGACCCCATACTACACACTGCATACACATACATAAAAATTGGGTTCAATATTATTTGTATAAACACCGATTGGAAACCCTCACATTGCATTTGATGAAACCCTAATCAATATAAACACACACACTAACACTCACGAATCGAATTTATAAAAGGAAAAATTCGGGCTGTTTTTACCTCTTGCTGCTCCAAATCTTCATTACCATACATTATCTTCATCTTAGAAATATATATATTGCACTTAAAGGTTGCTGGAGAGTCGGAGGATGATGTGTAATTAAAGGAGCAAGTAAATGACCCATTTTGATTCCAACTGAAGTTGCCGACTGATGGAGAGCCTGTGCAGGAGATCAATCGAAGATATATGTCTGAGAATTGTGTGCCAAATCTATGAAGATCTTCAATTGGGAAGAAGTTAATTACGATTCCAATTGAGTTGCCGACTGATGGAGAGCCTGATGGCGAGCCTGTGCAGGAGATCAATCGAAGATATATGTCTGAGAGTTGTGTGCCTAATCGATGAAGATCTTCAATTAGGGAGAAGTTAATTATGGATTGGAGAGCATATATTGAGAGGCGAAGGATGAGTATCACGGACTCCAAAGTCCCCACAAACGCCAGTTGAACAACCCTTTCACTTCCGGAAGTCCTCTTCTCGCCGTTGCATCCGTCTCCGGCGACTCCTCCACTACCTCATGTTCTTCCTTTGCACATTCTTCAACTAATGAGATGTCGTACGGAGGCGAAACCGAAACCTCTGGCGAAGGATTTAAAGCTTTTCCGGCGAACCTCCGATGACTCGCCTTCTCTTTCTTCTGGTTAGGTTTACGGCCGCGACAGTTAACTTGTTCACTACTGGTAAAGTTTTCTTCAATAGCTTCAATTACTTGATGAATTAGCTCTTGGTTAACAGACGTGTCCCACCGGAACCAGTAGTTCGTGTAATAATCGAAGCAATCGCAGTCGAATACCGGAGATTTGTGTGCGGCCGAAGCTTTCTTCTTATTGTTATTATCAGATGATCTAGGGTTTGTGGAATTATTTTTGTGGAATTATTTTTGACACAAATGATTAAAGTAATGTAACTTGTGATTATTAAACTGGAATTGTTTTTGACCCAAATGATTAAAATAATGTAACTTGTGATTATTAAGTAAATTAAATGAAACTAATAGGATTCTTATAGGCTGGTGCATTTAAAATGAATTTTTACATATATCCCCTTATTAAAAGCCCTTATTACATATTTGTCCAATCTTTAAAATCAATTACATATTTTCCCCTTTCTTTATGAAATTACCCTTTTACCCTTTTTCTTAATTTCTTATCTCTTAACTTCAAAATCAATCTAGTCAATATTCTATATGTTGTGATAAAATCTTTAAAATATTTCTTTGAAAAAAAAACGGCCATACCCATTTTATAAAACAAGTGACCTTTTTACATATCTAGTTACTGGTTAAGTTTTAGTTTACATATTTTTTACAACCGACCCATTATACATTTAAATTTTAGTTAACTACACTAACAATTTACGTTAAAATATTGATTATCTAAAATATCTTATATAAAAAACATATTGTTATACAATATACGTTTGTTTTTTTCAAGTCGTAATCAATTTTTCTTTAGCCTAAATCTTAGTTCGATCATCAACATTTTAATTTTTTTGAAGCAGGAGCTAAATTTCCATTTTTTTGTGTAATGCTATTTCAGAAATCTAATTGTCATGTTTTAAACATTCAAAATAATATTGAAAAAACTGTTTTACAGCAAAAGTAAATTTTTAAATCATGGTCGCATGACTGTTTTCTTTAAAAAAAAATAATGCTTAAGAGCTATGACGTATTATATATAAGCAAAACTTTCAATTTTCACATAACAGAGGCAGAAGCTTATAAAAAAATAGACAGGGCTTATAAAAAAATGAATTCATATCATTAGGTTAATATCTTATTTGTAAACAATTATATTACACATTAAATCATAAAATATGTAAGTAATGGTATTAGAAAGCGGGAAAATGTAATAATCATTTAATAAGTTCATTAAGTGTAAAATAGTAATTCAATAGGAGATTTTAATAAAATGGGTAAATATGTAATATGTATGGTTTAAAAGAGGGAAATATGTAATTGATTTTATGGGTTGGGTATATATGTAATAAATGATCTTAGGAGGGGGATATATTAAATGACCTCATTTAAAACAATCATAAATTTTGGTTTTAAAATAGAACATATAACTAAACTTTAGAATATATATAGATTACAGACTTAATTATTAACCTATAATATAGATTTAATGATATATTATTGTTAAATTATGATCAAACATATTTCAGACTGAGCTTAATATTTTCTTAGGCTACAGAGTGTGGTCATGATCCTCATGACCACCATGACCCTCTATGTTAGTGTCATATAACCAACCTCTAATCCACCATCCAAAACTACTACCCTAAGGGTGTGGTCATGACCCAAACCACTAGCCCCTTATTTATTTTAATTTATCTTTGTCTAAAGAAAAAGGAAATGATTTGTTGAAAAAAGGAAAGGAGGACCATGGTTGCCATGGTTTAATCCATGCAAACCATGGTGGATCAATCAAGAGGGTGGTGTAGCCTTCCATTCATGTTCCTAGATGACAAATCATGTCCTAACTATGACCCCCACACCCTATAGCTTTAAGAAAGTTTAATCCGAGGATGTTTTGTTTCCTCTTTCTTGTGCAAATCTTAGGCAAGGGTTAGCATATCCATAGTGGGGCTACAATTTTTTTTTGTCTCATTCCCAAACATATGTATCTCTTTATCTATATATATAGAGACAGATGAAAATTATGTATTTGTCAGGTGTAGAGAGGAAGTGTGTGAGAGTCGAGGTAGAGTGAATGACCTGATATTAGGGTTTTCTCTCGATTTGAAGAGGTAGAATTAAATAACATGAACGTCTCGTGATTGGCAATATGTTTTTTTTTTCGAAACGAAGGGATTGGCAATATGTTGAACCAAATTTAGCCTACATGGCCCAGCTGGTCGGAGGTGAGAGGGTTTACCCACTTCAGTGGGGTTCCTGCTCGGGAGGTCACGGGTTCGATACCATTCCGGTTCCAATATTGGGTAATTCCGGTGCGGCTGGACCTTAGAGGGGGCCTGGGGATCGAACTCGCATGCGGACGATACCAGATCAGAGGGAATACCGTTGAGCTATCTAAAAAAAATGTGAGAGTACATCATCAACTCTTACCCGTTTGTTAGAGATGATCCATACATGTCTTGTCAAAATGGAGTAATAGATAAATGAAGACAAATATTTCACAAATCCTTCGCAAGTGTATTGCTTGTTTACTAGGATGATGCATGTTACAAATAAGAGCAATGAATGATAGGAGTGACATAACCTAACATCATAAGTTACAATTGCACTAAAATTCATAAACAAGTCATTTTACTAGCTCAATTAATTACCATAAAAGTCTTCTCATTTATGAAGAGACTTAAATAACAATACCATACTAACAAACCCTAGGAGCAGGATCACTACGTACCTAACAACATCCCATTATAATAACCTAACTATAACAATTCTCTAACAAGGGCACAACGGACCTAACAACATCCCATTATAATAACCAGTGTTGTAAAAATCGCGACTAGTCGGCGATTAATCGCTAGTCGGCCAGTAACTGAGTAATTTTTTGTTAATCAGTCAATTAATCGCTAGTCGTGCCTAGTTGGACCTAGTCGGCCAGCCAAAAATCGGCGATTCCGGACAGATTCCGGCAAAAAACCTGTGTACTCCGGCCAATTTCCAACCAAACCATGTGAATTCCAACAATTAATCTTGTATACTTAAAAAAATGAGTTGAGTAAGAGTTAAAACCTAGCTACTTAAAATATTTACCTATAAAAATATGTATATGTATACATAAAACTGAAAATTACATATAAAAAACCCGATCCAATTAATCCCGAGTAGTCGCTAGTCCCCACCTCACTGGCCGACTAACGAGTTCTCCAACCTTGATAATAACCATAACCAACACTCGTTAAGACAATCCATTTTATATATTCCTTTGAAAAGGGTTAATCTGGACCGTTTCAAGACAAAATGTTTCAATTGGCACATCGTTCTCAAACATGGTAAACGATGCTATCTCCCAATGACCGACAATACCACTTAACCAATATCCTTAACAAAGTATACTAAGATCCAAACCATAAGATCTTTGACTAGATTTGTTTTGCATCAATCATGCAATTATGCAAACAAACAACTTGATATAATAAGGATTTAAAATATAAAAACGAGTATATTTTTCTAAACCATATTGTATATTTTATAAAAAAAAATATTTATAAAAATTAATTAGAAAAAGATTTAAAAGTCATCATCCACCCACCTGCCAACTCATTAAAAATTCTAACGCCCCCACCACCACTTTCCCAATCACTCTCCGTTTCCCCCTCCTCCGTCAATCTCGCCGTTTACTTAAAATACATACAATTTGCCGATCTTATAAAATTGACCTTTATCCTCCGTAAGTCCAAACCACCGTCACCGTCACCGTCACCACCACCACCACCACCATGCTTCCGGCAACCACCGTTTTCACTCTCCTCCTATCACTCCTCTTCACTCCTTCATCCTCCTTCCCCTTCGGTAAGTAACACAATTCACACTCCACACACACACACACACACACACACTCATTGCATCTGTAACTAACTTTTAACAACTTTCAACAGATTATTCTCACTCAATTGCTCACTAACTTTACTTTCACTCATTAACTGTTGTTGTTTAATCTACAGATACGACGTCGTACCACATCGACTGCGGCAGCACAACCACCACCACCGATAAATTCAACACCACGTGGCTCTCCGACCGTTACGCCTCCGCCGGTTCAAACGGCATCGTTTCGGAACCGCTCCTCTTCCAATCCTTCCACGAGAAAACCGTACGGTACTTTCCGATCTCCTCCGGTAAAAAAAACTGTTACACGTTCCCGGAGATTCCTCCGGGAAGATATTATCTACGCACTTTCACCGTTTATGATAACTACGACGGTAAATCTCACTCTCCGAGCTTCGATTTGTCGGTCGAAGGCACGGTTGTGTTCTCGTGGCGGTCGCCGTGGCCCGAGGATATTAGCCGGTACGGCGCGTACTCAGATCTGATGTTTTATGCTTTAGATAGTGATATTGATGTGTGTTTGTATAGTATAGCTACTGATCCTCCGGTTATCGGTTCGATTGAGGTAATTCGGATCGATCCGGAGTCGTATGATCCGGTCAAAACCGGAAATGACTCGTCGATATTAGTTAATTACGGTCGGTTGACTTGTGGTTCGAATCAGTGGGGGCCGGGGTTTAGTAATGACACGGATGTGTTCGGTAGGGCATGGCAATCGGATGCGAAGTTTAGGACGGATACGGTTGGGGTTAAGTCGGTTACGGCGGTTAGGAATGTTGTTGGTGCTGGTAGTGGTCCGAATTATTTTCCGGCGAAGTTGTATGAGTCAGCGGTTACGTTGACTGGTAAAGGGAGTTTGGTGTATAGTTTGCCGGTGGATGCGAAATTGGATTATCTTGTGTGGCTTCATTTTGCGGAGATTGATGTAAGCGTGGATGGGAAAGGGAAACGAGTGTTTGATGTGGTTATAAACGAGGAGAATGTTACTACGGTTGATATATTTAAGGAAGTTGGTGGTTTCGCTGCGTTTAGTTATCATTATGTGGCGAAGAATTTGAGCGTTGACACTCTGGTTGTGAAGCTTGTTCCTGTTGTCGGGTCGCCTTTGATTTGCGGGCTTGAGAATTACGCCATTGTTCCAGCCGATGTCATGACCGTGCCTGAGCAAGGTGGTTTTTAGTAGATTATGTCAAACTTTGATGATTAGACATGTAACTGAACCGAACGCATGTGTTCGTTCATTTAACTTTAACCGAATACGAACATATAATCGAACACATTTTTTTTATGTTCGTTTATTAAGAAAATCGGCATGTTCGTGTTCGTTTAAAACCTAAATGAACAGTACAGGAACATAAACAAACAAACTTAAACGAACATAATTGACTAAACATAAACGGACATAAAGTAATTTTTTATATAAATTAGTGACAGATTATGATAAGTTCCATTGGAATACCCATTTTTATAACTAGAAAGCCCAATTACCAATTAGTTATCTTTATATAAGTAGCTAGAAAATTCTTTTTATGTTTAATATTTATATAAAGATAACTATTTATGTATTTATATAAACGAACATAAACGGACGTTCACGAACAAAAATGAACAAACAAAACGTGTGTTCATGTTCGTTCGTTTATTAAATAAACGAACTCCCCGCCGAACAGGTTCACAACCAGTTCATGAACATTCAGTTTGTTTACAGGCTTATTGATGATTTCATTGGATCTCTATTGCAGCTTCCGCTATGCAAGAACTAAAGGTATCGTTACGCGTTCCAGAAAGAATGGGATGGAACGGTGATCCTTGTGCTCCTACTAGTTGGGATGCATGGGAGGGTGTTACTTGCCATCGCGATGGGATTGCTCTTGTAATCACTCAGATGTAAGTATTCATTTACGCAAGTTGTTTTGACTTATGCTAGTAATCTATTGCTTATATTAATTGTTCGGTATATGTCGTTATGTTTACAGAGATCTTGGGAGCCAAGGTTTGAAAGGGTATATTAGTGATAAAGTCGTTCTTTTAACCAACTTGGTAAGCTTGT
The DNA here is from genome assembly GCF_002127325.2 of Helianthus annuus. Classification (NCBI taxonomy): domain Eukaryota; kingdom Viridiplantae; phylum Streptophyta; class Magnoliopsida; order Asterales; family Asteraceae; genus Helianthus; species Helianthus annuus. The sequence goes on along the minus strand of NC_035449.2, from coordinate 184,858,635 downwards.
AAGTATCATCTACCTACTCTTATTGTGTGATTGTTCTTCTTTCTATAGTTTTCTGGTTCAAATCCGTTTAAAGTTTCTTTTTAACTGCAGGAACTTAAGTTCTAACTCTTTAGGAGGTACGATACCTGCAGGGTTGGGCCAGCATTCTCTTAAGAAAGTGTAAGATTCTATTAATTGGAAGCTTCATTACAGATTTTTGTCATTTTTGCATTTTCGCATTTTCGCATTTTGATATCTGTGATGTTGTTGTTGTCTCACTTTTTTAACAAATAATGAAGGGATCTATCAAACAATCAGATTACAGGGTCCATACCAGATAGTTTAAGTTCTTCAAATCTACAACTTGTGTAAGCTATTCTATACTCCTTATCCATATTTAGGTTTTGTTTCTAGCCATTTATCACGTATGTATTTTAACTCAAAAATTATATGCACTCGGTTCTCAGCATCCTGAATGGTAACAAACTGGAAGGACAAGTACCGGAGGAGCTTTACTCAATTGGTGTCCATGGTGGAGCTATCGAGTACGTCATTATTCATAATTCACTTCTTTTTCTTGTCGTATTTTTCTTTATTTCCTACTCGTGATTTACGTTGTCAATCATTTGGTGAGAAAAAAACGAACTAGTGTAGACTGTAGTCTTAGTTTATCCAAAATCTAGGTGGGCTTTATGTAGTTTTGCTGAAACTAGCAGTCTAGCACAAAAGCATTTGATATAGTCTTGAAAAATAAGGTTTACCGCATAAGAAAAAAGAAAAAGAATTTGAACCTCTAGAAGGGTAGAAGTAGATAGATCCATTTTAGTCCTTCTAAAGTTCTAAATGAATTTTGAGATAATTAAGACCTGCATCACACCAAGATGCAGGTTCATATAGCGAAATCCACACGAATCTTCAAAAGAATATAGGCATTTCTTGAACTAAATCCAGATTAGAGATATGAATATATGTTTATTTTCAAAATAATGAATTGGTTTCTATAAGGAAACTTGACTTTCTTTTCCTTGTAATGCCCCTTGTATGGAAAATGACCTCACCAAGTTTCAAAATTTGATATATATGCTTATCTTTTCCTCTCTGAATCCTTTCCTTGTATTCTAAATATATATCATAAAGGGTAAATTACACTTTTCGTCCTTTATGTTTGTATCACATTGCAATGGATAGCCTTTAACTTCAATAATTACAGTCACAATCCTTTATTTGAAAAACTCAGTACATCTTTCGTCCTTTAGCACTAACAAGGTTAAAATTTTCAGTTAAGTCTATTCACTTAAGGGCAATTTAGTCTTTTTACTTGGTTATTTATAATATAAATAAAAGAAATTAAGAACAAATATAATTACCCCTTATCTCTTTCACTCTCACTCTCTATTTCTCTAACACACTTTGAATTCTCTCCCTCTCTAACAAACCATCAACCCACCACCACCCACCAACACTCACGATTGATTGAGAAATTACTAGCCTTTATCCCAGCTTGCCTTTTGCCCAGATGAAACGACAACTTCGAAGGGAAGAGGTGCCAAAGACGACCAATACTCAATGCTTAGACACTGCAACATCAGCTCAAATTGCAAATAAACATGAGAAAATAACAAGAAAAAAAAAAGACATTTGCTGTGAAAAGAAAAGTACAAAACAATTGTGTAGCTTAACTACCATGGCGAACAGCAAAACCCCCTTATTTATTACCTATTTTTCACTCTCTTTATTTAACATTCTTCCACCAGCACTACAACCGCTGCAACCACCACCACCATCACAATCACGACCAACAACTACAAGTCTACAACGCACCCCCCCCCCCCCCCTCTCACACCTACACAACCAGTAACAATCTGCCATAAAAAATTCGTTCGTTCATAAACCGATGCAACGCTGGAGAAATTCATGTGTGAGAGAGAATCTAGAGATATGAAGATCCCCTGGTTTTCAAAACATGGTTGCTATGGTGGTGATGGCCACCTTTTAGATCTAGGAACATTTTTTTGTTGGTAAATGATAACAAATGGGGGGCATTGTGGTTGAGGAAGACATGCCACTGATATGAAGCAATATGGTTGAGGGAGACGAGACTGACAAAGATGGTGTGTTCTTTCCCGGAGATGGTTCTTGTTCTTGGTTTAATGGAGGTGATGACTAATTTCTTGAGATGTGATAATGAGTGTTGGTGGTGGTTTTCTGAGAAAAGGTAAAGTGAGAGAGAGAAAGAGAAGATGGTTAGACAGAGAGAGTTGAGAGATAAGGTTTATAAGTTTTATAATTTTTTTTAAATAAAAAGGTGTTTAAAGACATAAATGCCCTCACATGAGGTGCACATGCCATGACTTAACACTTAAAATTAACTAGGTTAGTGCTAAAGGACGAATGATGTAATTAGTTTTACAAATAAAGGATTGTGACTGTAATTATTGAAGTTAAAGGCTATCCATTGTAATGTCATACAAACATAAAGGACGGAAAGTGTAATTTATCCTTCCATGCTCGTTAATTTGGGATACCATGGGATACCATGATATGTATGGTGCTGAACAACTCCCAAAATGTAGATCACAATAACTCTTAGTGTTTATACTTAAATAGTTATATAATCATTATTAATTGGTCTCGGGGTTTCAACGCCTTAACATTACTTACCTGAAGGTAAAGATAGGCTACAGTATATATGTGCGACACTTTTCGATGGTTTTGTCAAGACCTTAGTTGATGAGCATTATGCTATTAAGATCTCACGTTATCGTCATGTAACCCAAACGAAGCAAATAGCTCCGTCTGTACATAATCTCATACTCATGCCACCCATCTATCTCTTCATACTCAAGTGTCTCAACCATTGGCAAGTGGTCAACGAACACAACCAATAGATCCACCTGAGCTTGGAAAAACAGTTCTTTCGACCCAAAACCTTGATCACTACATGTCACGACTCACGAGAAGAATCTATTCAGATGCTTCAACATTAACCTTGGTAACTACGCACCATCAACGCCATTTATTTAAATGGCAATCAAAAGGGCATCTATTCTGCTTGCAGGCAGGCAACACTGTCAATATTTATTCACAATGATTGGCATTTGACAATAGAGTTCAAATAGAAGATAAAGGTCAACGATAGAGTTCATGTCTCTCTGTTGAGAAGGGCATGGTTCTAAGGGTTCATACATTGCTTCATACATGTTCGAAGCATAGTTCACCACAATTATGGATCAATGAAGCATATTTTAACGAAATCTTGTTGAAACTTACATAAGATACATCTATCCTTCTTTCAAAGATGCTGCATCCTTTGTCTGCTTCTACATAACAACAAATGTAAAGCGAGTCAACGGCACAATTGCACCACCATATGGATCACGGAATGTGAAGCTTTTTTGATTCTTCAGATTCCAAACTAACAAATTAAGTTTTGTTCATGGGGTCTGTAATTTGTTAGGAATGATGCCTCTTCAGTCAAGGGCGTAGCTTTGTGGGCGCGGACGACCCCCCGGACTTTTCACTCAGTAGTGGAGAGTATGTAGCTTTCATATAGAATTTTTTGGGTATATACGTTTTGACCCCCCAATTTTATGGAAATTTTTGGTATATACGTCCCCCCCCCCCCCCCCCCCCCCCCCCCCCACTTGGAAATCTCAAGCTTCGCCACCGACTATGTTTACCCTGTTTTGCATCATGAGCTATCATCAACCATCTAGATCTTTATTTAAACCGACTTTCAGAAGATTTATATCAATATTTAGGCACTTCTTCATGTATTTAACAATTGTTACTACTTACTACTATCCTAACTACTGCAGTTAAGATTTTATTTTCAGTTTTTTATTTATTTATTATTTTTTTAATTTCTTTATCTAACCTTTTTATGATTGTTGTACAGCCTTTCCGGTAACAAAGGGTTATGTGGTGTACCTTCTTTGCCCGATTGCCCTTTATTCTGGAAAAACGGTGGCCTGTCAAATGGCGGTAAAATTGCAATCGGGATCTCATGCGGTGTCGTATTTTTATTGGCTGCGGTAATTACATTTATCTGTATAAGAAGACGGCGTAATGATTACGACTTCGGCCTACCACAAGAGTTAATGTGTAAGTATAATTTCTACTTCTTTAACCAATCCATTGCCATTGGTTAAAAACATTTTCTATAATATCTTTTTCTTTTTGACTTTTTTATTTCAGCTCTTGCTGCAAAGAGGAACAAATATCAGAGACAAAAATCTTTGATGGCCCTTGAAATGGAGAGTCAACATGCCAAAGGGTTCATACCGAGTTACAATTAAAACTAACCCGACACTTTTAGCCAAAGAAGATGGTGCATACCGGGTAAATTTATTGGTACAAAGGTAGACACGTCGGTTAACCACCAAACGACTTAAGTTAAAACCAACTTGTCAATAGGACGCGGTGTATTATTTATCTTCGGTTTTATTTTGGTATCTATATAAGCGATTTGCCAAATGCCACTCGTGTATCATTGGTCAATTTTCGGCATTTGATAAATGTAGATTTGAAACTAAACATTCTCGAAACCATACATAGATATACTGACCCTTACATTTGTAGTGTAACATTATATTTTTTGATATCGATTGTTTAAAATGTGTTCCGATTATGATTGATTTTCCTTTACGTGTCCTGCAAGAAAGATTGAATACATTTCTAAGTGATCATGATGTGTATAATATGCGAACGTACCGGATAAACATATGCCCAATACAAAAATACCAAGACCATGGGAGTTGTCATGACGAGAACCACATTCCGACAATGTAAAACATAAGCAATTCATTTGTGGATCACGGTCATTGTACATAATCGGTATAATGTTCAAACTAAACACATGTCGGGGTCCATGGATAAATAGGGTTGTTCAAAAAGCTCGCGGCTCGGAGCTCGCTCGAAGCTCGCTCGGATTTAGCTCGGAAAAAGCTCGCTCGATTTGGCTCGGTTTAAAAGCTCGCGGCTCGGAGCTCGCTTGAGTGATAAACAAGAAAATTTGGGTGGAAAATGAAGATTTTATGAAGTAGGATTTTAAACCCACTATACAAGTACATGACCAAATGTATAGTGTATAGTTGGATAAAAACAATTGTTTATGAGTGAAATGGTCTATATTATACCTCAAATTAGAACAGTTACGTGTTCCTAACAAGTTGGTCGAGTAGTTAGTCACTTGATTTATCTTCTTGATGTTCTAAGTTTAACTCAAACTTGCATCACTTTAAAGGAAATCACTGGTGGCAATGAAGTTTAGAACTAGGTTTCTCTGTCGGTCGCCAGTTCCAAACCGAGCCAAACCGGGTTTTACCGCAGTGGGCCTTCGGGCGGGTTTTTCCTAGAACTGGTGGCTTGGGTGTGCATCCAACTCTGATCATTGTGACGGAGGAGATGCATTTGCTCAATTAAGGGTATCCCATTATACAAGTACATGACTAAAGCATAGTATCTCAGGTGTGTTTTAATAAAATTTTCTTAAAAAAATGTAATATTGTGTACAATAGGCGATGGTTTGGTAAATTGTGTTGGAAGAGAAACCTAGTTGCTAAAGTAAGTGCATGGGCCTCTCGGGATTGCAAATAAAGTTGTTGGCTCGAGTTGTCAAGTGGACTTTAATTGTGGACTTGTGGTACAACGTTGTATAAAAGTTACTATCGTGGTACAAACTTTTGAATTATTGTTTGCATGTAATTATTACGCAGTGATGGATTTCGTAATTTTTTATAAAGGTCGGGAATGTTTTAAGTCGGTTATCTATCGTAATATATATAATGGGCCGGTTCGGGTTGGATCAAACCACATAATCTAGTAATTAATCAACTAATTAAAAAACTTATTAAATAAACTAACCACTATTTTAACTATTAATCAAACGTAATCTAAACCCTAATCAAATAAAGTAAAACAAATTAAAGATTCAAACTAAAGAGAGGGAGGGAGTTCACTGGTTATGTGGTTCACACGATAGTCGGCGACGAGGGTGGAGAAGGGTAACGGCTAATGAGGGTGGAGCGTTCACTTGTTTAGGCGGAGAAGGGCACAGCGATCACATCTTCGCCTTTTTATCTTGCATATCCAATTGCCACTTTTATGTTTAACTTTAAACAATTTAACAATTCAAATTTAACTTTTGGCAACGCCATTTCATTATTAACATCACAACCTGTGGGTTTAAATAACATATTAGATGTTCATATAATTATATGAAAAAAAGGTTATATTCGAATGTATAAGTTTCTAGTTTTGTGCTTCTTATATAAAAAAATTTATATTCGAATGTGTAAATTTCTTTTTTTGAACGAATGTGTAAATTTCTAGTTTTGTTTTTCTTAGGGGTCGACGTGTTGGTCAAAATTCTATGAAGTTGGTGTCATAATTTCATGGGGGGTTAATTATGATTTTCAGTGTATATATGGTTAAAAAAAATCATGAGGGGTCGGTGACCCCCATAGTACCAAATACCACCCAGTTATTATGTGTAAGTAAGTATGCTTATGCAATCAATGTCGGGACCCTCTAAAGCTATGTGTAATGGTTTAATCCGTTTTCAATGGTACATCAAAAGGTGAGCGTCACGTCATTGTTACGTAGGCATGAGTTCTCACTCACTTTTTTGTTACCTTTTCGTTTAATGATTTCACAAATTTTTAACTATCCACCATCCATCAAAATAATATTTAAATTACATAAATTAAAAACTTTAAAAAAGGTTACCCCATGGATTTTTTTAATTAGTTAAAAAGAGGAAGTATCTGGCAAAGTGTACTTTTTTATTGGCCAACTAAATTTAATCCACATGAAAACGGATGGATCACACCCTTGAAAAAGTAGTTGCAGCGTGAGTGGTTTCACAGCAGGAGGGCTCACGCCCATGAAAAACTAGTATGAGGCGGGGTATGAGGAGGTAAATATCCAAGGTGTTATGGGGGCGTTATGCCATTACGGATAGCCTAATGTCATGTAATCCATACTTCTGCTATTGTTTGGCTGGTCTAATTTGATAAGTTATTTTTCATACACTTTGCTGTTATAATTAAGTGTTTATAAGTTGTGTTTTAGTCCAAGATAATTTATGGTTTATTTAATAAGTTGTTTGAAAATTTGAGTTTCAACAACTTTTGCTTTCGTCTTCATCTCGATCACGATTTGAGTACCGATTTAGAGGTTTTTGGTTAGTCTTCATTTTGTGTAGTTATTTCTAAAAAAAGAAAAAAAAAGTACCCTAAGATGCAAAACAAAATTAAAATTTAGCAATACTATATAGTTTTTAGAGTTAAATTTCATTTTAGTTTCTGTGGTTTGGGTCATTTTTTCAGTTTAGTCCAAAGATTTTATTTTTCACCTGTGGGTCCAAAAAAGATTTCACCGTTGTCATTTTAGTCCACTGGGTTAACTTCATCCATTATTTTTGTTAACGAGAAAGGCAATTTGATCATTTTATATGGCCGAATTGCATTTCTCGTTAACAGAAAAAATGGATGAAGTTAACCCAATAAACTAAAATGGTAACTATGAAATCTTTTTAGATCCACAGGCGAAAAATAAAACATTTTGACTAAACTAACAAAAATGACTCAAACCACATGAACTAAAAAGACATTTAACTCTAATTTTTTAATACTTAAACCTATAGTCACACTCCCATTTCACTACTCTTTATTCACTAAATCATTTGTTTTGCCAAATGATTTTTGAGAAATCCCAATTTTCATGAGATTTTCTTTTGAATACAACAAATCAAAATAAGACAGACGTATACATATAGAATTTGATTTACTCTAGCGAGTGTTCAAGATGAAAATGAAATATGTGGATGTGATTTCTTTGCTTTAGCCCAAGAAACCTTTCGCTTTTGGTTTTCAAATCACATGTTAAAAATGTAAAACTTTTATTCCCGTTGCATACCAAAATACTAGAATCTATGGACCTATTCGTTTTTTCTTCTTATACACTAGGGGGAAGGGGCGTCCAACCATATACCTTAAGTCCCGTCAATCCCCTTACGTCATGTTACTTGATCTATCTATTATCCTAAATTACCCGATTTACTTGCACATCTACCTCAAAAAATGGACACCACCATTTTACTCCGCTCCCCCCGTCTCAGCTCGTCCCCTCCGTCGCACACCGCCCCCTTGGGCTCGGCGCGTCCCAAACGTCGGCAGGAAGACGTTGGCGACGAGGTGAACAGTTTGAAAAAGTGCCCCCCCCCCCCCCAACGGTAACTTGCCTTAAAAAAAAAAAACAATACCACTATATATTTAACCTTTTAACCACAATTTTTTTTCACACAACCTCAACATTCTCTCCATTTTTATAAAACAACCTCCCTCAACCTTAAAAAAAATATGGATCCTTACAACTCAAATAATCTCAACTCAAGTTCACTCCTGTTCTCGTCACCCGGCTACACACCCGTCATGGAAAACTCTTTTTCGGGTTACCAACAAATGCCCAACGTTTTCAACCAACGAAACCAATACCATATGCAACAACCCAACATTCCCTTCAACCAAATGCAAATGCAACCAAACCCACAAACATTCAACATGCCATATCAACAAATGCAAATGCAGCAACTAATGCAAAACCCGATTAACATGTCATATCAACCACCGCCACAAGCACGTCCAACACAAATCGAGGAAGAAGATGATGACGTAGAGGTTGTGCCAGAAACGCAACCTCAAACTTCAAAAAGGAAAAATACAAAGGAAAAGGGTAAAAAAGAAGACGCAGTCGACAAACAACTAAAATTGTCAAAAATTGAGGAAGAGGCGTTGGCGAAGGCGTGGATTGCGTTGTCAAGGAATCCAATACTCGATAAAAATTATTTTTTTCATTATATTATTATTGTTACTAACTTTTATTTGTACATTATATTTTTCTTACAAAATATTATTATTGTTACTAACATTTATTTGTACATTATATTTTTTCTTATAAAATATTATTATTGTTACTAACTTGTAGGTAACAACCAATCAAACGATGGGTTTTGGCAAGAAATCCTTGATATATTCCACACGTTTATGGAACAAGGCGAGTACAGAAACATTGATTCTATCGGCTCCAAGTGGCGCAAGATGAATACGGTGATCCAACGCTTTTGTGGGTTTTATAACCAAACGCTCTCCAACAAACCGAGTGGGTGGAACCACGAAAATGTTTTCCATGAGGTGATGCGTTTATACGAAAATGAACATAAGAGTTCTTTCCCACATGTCCGTGCGTGGCAAGTTGTAAAGGATTCTCCAAAGTGGGCAGTGGTTCTTGATGAGGTTGCAAGCGCGAAACGAGCAACCAAACGGCCTAAAACTTCCGAGTCAGGAAGTTATAGCGTTGGAGCCTCAACCGGTCGTTGCCAAATAAATATCAACGAAGAGCCCGAGTTTGACGAGGAGCCGATTTAGGAGGAAGAACGTCCCTCAGGAAGAGACAAAAGTAAAAAGATAACGGCTGAAAAAAGGAAACAAGCCGCATCAGGATGCGGTGGTGGTTCGAAGTTTGAAGGTATTATGGCCGAGTTGAAAGCATTCAACCAAACCTTTACCGAGACGCAAAACGAGAAGGTAAAAGTAAGAAACGACAAGTCGAGGAGAAGCAAAGGAGGCAAGAAGAAGCGCAACAGTTGGATGAATGGAGAATAATGACCACCGACCTTAGCGCACATCCCGAGGAAGACCATCACATCTTACAAAAAATGAAGGAAAAAATTTTAAAAAAATGGAGTGAGGAAATGTAGTTTTTTTTAAATGTAACTTTAGGTTTTTATTTAAATATAACTTTTTAATTTTTATCTTGGTTTTAATAATTTAACTAAATAAAAAAATAATAAAAAAGGAGGGACGACTATCCTCCACACCCTTAGATAGTCCCCAAAGGAATGATCCTTCACCTTTGATGATGTAACGTCTACATAACGGGTAGTCCCGTTAGGGAACAAGCAAACCACGCCCTATCTTCTAAGTAATGTTCACTATGGGTATGTTTGGCAAAAGTAGCTGGTGGCTGGTAGCTGAAAGCTGGAAGCTGGTAGCTGGTGGCTGGAAGCTGGTAGCTGTAGCTGGTAGCTAGTAGCTGTAGCTTTTTAGATATATTTGGTGTTTGGTAGAGTAGCTGTAGCTTTTAATAAAATGTATAAAATTACCAAAATGGACATAACTAAAAATTTAGAAAGTTGGTGCATTAAAAAGTTCCTTATTTTGAGAGGTTAAAATAGTCATTTTTCCCTAAAAGCTTGTAGCTCCTTCTAAACGCTACTAGTAGTAACGTTCAACCAAAAGCTTCAAGCTCCTAACCTAAAAGCTTAAAGCTCCTTCAACCAAACAAGATTTTTTATTAAGTATGAGCTTTTTCTTAAAAGCTTAAAGCTAGAAGCTTCTAAAAGCTCCTAAAAGCTCCATGCCAAACATACCTTTCAAATCAATTAGTACATCCTAAAGTTAATCATGTTTTTTCTCTAACATGAATTCAATTTAAATTTATCATATAACACCCTAGAGTTTTTTTTCCTTTTAAACCTTTTAAAATATATTATTATATAAATTCTGAATATATGTCATTATGACATGTGTATTTTAATCTGCGTTTTAATATAAACTTTTTTTTTTAAACCGAGTTTGTGTCATAAAATACAAATTATCAATCACAAACGTACAAGTCATCATAGCAGCTTTAAGGTTTCGTTTTTTTACGGTTAACTTTTATATTATATGTTTTATAAATTTTCGAATTCGCCATTTCGACCCACGTAATTTCCGTGCCGATTTCGACCAAACATCGGTACCGACATTGATGTAATGAAATCGATACCAGTATTCGTTTTTATGGTTTGTCGATTGATGTAAAACACATGTTGATATCCTTTTGTGCATATCACGTTTTTATTATTTAGGTTTTCTTTTTCACTTGCTATCGTATATGCCAGTACCGTCTCGAACAGAAGCGGACTGAACCGATACTGACCTTGTTTCCTCCGCGTATGGGGATAAAATTTACATGCAATAACCTTATTAATTTTAACTAGATTTAAGCTCTCACGCGTTGCGGCGTGGGCGTAGAACTATGCCAAATAGCACTAATGTCACGCCACTGGCAACGACTGCCAACACTGAGTCGATCCAGGACCCGCGCGTTGCGACGAACTTGTCAAACGAAAAAAATAAATGTAAAATATTGAACCACACATGCATGTTGCGTTGTGTTAACTCGCATAATTTTGAACGAAACAAAAAAAATGTTAAACGACACACGCACGTTGCGCCGTCTTAACTCGCAAAATTTAGAACGAAACGTAAAACAAAAATTTGCGAAAGATGAAAAGTATAGGGACCAAAGTTGATGGTAAAAATATTGTGAGATTAAATTGAAAATAATGAAAGTTTTAAGTTAAAAGTGAAAAAAAAACAATTTATATGGGTTAAAATTGTTCAATTGCAAAACATAAAAAACTTTTGGATTAAAGTTAAAAAATCAACCTTTTTTTTTTAAACCACCCAAAACATGAATTACAACACAATGCACAAAATTGTTCTTATGAAATTTTATGAAATGTAAATATTATAATAACATTTATGAGTTGCTTAAAAATAATACCATTTTCGTTTTTAGTGAACAACTTTTTATATATACCCCTTCATCTTTAATAAGTTTAACGTTTCGCTTCTCAACTTTAACAAAGTTATATTTCAGCCTCCTGAACTTTAATAATGGTGTTTTTTTAATAGATTTTATACTACTACCCCTAAACTTTAATAAAAATTATCACTTTGAGTTTGATTTTTTTGGTACGTGGATTTTTTAGCGGTTTCGTAACACCCCACACGAGCTATATTTAGTAACATTGTAGTTTTTAAATAGACCCGTTGTTTTAAACGTTTTTTTAACCGTTTGGTTTTTGAACCATTTGACACTCATCTTTAAATACACCATTGCAACTTGCTTTTTTTAATCTATGTTTAAACCGACCCGCTGCAATACGTGGCCGCCGTTCTTATCTTTATATTTGTGTAAATTTTTTAGAATAACTTGGCGTTGGTATACAACAAACTAACTTTTACTTGTCTTTCGAATACACCACAGCAACATGGTTTTTTTATCATCACGTAGAATGTTTCAGTACGATTTTTTTATTTTTTATGTACGTTTCGAACCCGTTACAGAGGATAGATATTAACCCACAGGTTAATAACATAACATATAGTGATATAAGATTTTGGTTAATAATATAACATATAATGATATAAGATTGAATGATTGATGACGGTGTGGAGATGACAACATCCAGGGATATTATTTGTTGGATATATGCCAAAATGTCAAAGACCAACTTTTCATTAACGAAGGTGGGACGTTATCAGGCTCTCTTTTTCCAATACATAAATATATAAAATAGTTTTTTATAGAAGCTTTTTAAACAGCCTGGAAAATATTTGAATTTCTTTTTATCTAATTTTATAGAAAAACATAAGTTTGACTCGTTTAATACTTTAAAATTTTAAGATGTGAGTAAAAATGTTTTCCAAAACATAGCCATTAACAAACAACCACATATAATTTGTATGACTCTCAAATCAAGATGTTTACATAAAATCCTAGTTTTTTTCGTTTTTATTTGATGTAATTTTAATTATAAAACATGTTAATCATGTCATTAATTAACTCGTATATTTATTTGTTCAATATTGCTTGGATTTTGTCAAATTCATATTTTCAAAGTGGTGTTTTTTTTAACGGCAAATTTGGATCACTGACGGAATACTAGAGTATTATCATACCATCAGCGTAACCATCCGATCATATCTATCTCCAATAGGCATAATGTCTATTTTTCAGAGTGGTTTTACATGCAAAATTTATAACAGGTTCGATAAATAAATCTGTTTCCCTCTTAAATAAATCATTTAATTATGTATTTATCCTTTCGTACGCTTTCAATTTGAGTGGAAGTCATTGTAAAAGACTTTTCTTTTGCATATAAATTCAAGAGTTAATTACATAGTTAGTCCCTGTGGTTTGCACAAAATAACATACTTAGGTACTAATAGTTTAAAATCACCTTCTAGGGTATTAACTTTTCATTTTGTAACGTTTAGATGTATTAACTTCTAGAGTATTAACATAGTTAGACCTTGTGGTTTGCACAAAGTAACATATTTAGGTACTAATAGAATGTGATTTTAAACCTCCAAAAAACGCTGATACCTCCAAACGTTACAAAATGAAAAGTTAATACCCTAGAATGTGATATTAAACTATTAGTACCTAAGTATGTTACTTTGTGCAAACCATAGGGACTAACTATGTAATTAACTCTAAATTCAAAATAGAAGATTTTTAAGTCAAGACAATTCAACATTTGATAAGAAAAAAAATCTATTGTTAGGAAATTTCAACAATTAAATTCATAAGTAAATACAAATTCTTCTTAAAAGAATAAAAAAATAGAGTAAATTGTAATTTGCCTTTTCGTGGCTTGGCGGTGGGAACAGGTTTGCACCCTCGAATTTTTTTTGTTGCACTCTGCGTCATTCTGCTTACAAAACGTAACACTCTACACCCTTCAGTCAAACGGATGTTAGTCTGACTGTTTGATGGCATGTTCTAAAACTTTTTACACAATTTAACAATTTGTTCATCACGAACCTATAATTCATATCAAAGAAAGGTCCAACGTTGGAATAGTTCGTATCGTAATCAGTTGAACAACGTTGTTCTTGAAGTTTACAAAGACTTATCATTAGAAACAAAGTTATAGACTTTGTACGCATTAACAATTTGTTCATTACGAACATACCATTTATATCAAAAAAAGGTCCAACGTTAGAATAGTTCGTATGTATGTATTATTAATAGAAAGTTCAACAATTACCATTAATACACACCAAGATTTATGACCATGCATGTCTATATCATGTGGACTACTAGCTACCACTTTGATTCATTTGATCATATCTACATTAAATACAAATTCAATACGTGGTATAAGCGATGACACAAGTTGGCAGGAGTGTGTGGGCTACCACGAATTGAACGAGTAAATACCCTTTGTGAAAAAATATCAAATAAAAATAATAATATCCTTTTGATAATATTCCAATAACATTAATTATTAGTTGGTTTGTGTCAATATAGTCATTTAAGTTATTAGAGAAAATGTGAAACTTGTTTCTAAAACCTTTTTTCTAGTTATTATTATTTAAAATGTTACATAAACACATTTACTCAAATGGTGTAAATAAATATAACGATTAGAAAACTATTACTTCGCTATGGATGAGATTCTATCGGCTATGTTGTTTCTATAATTGGGTTTTCGGGTATGGTCAGGCGGACCCACATGTCTCGGGTTGGGGTCCATGAACTTCAATCTTTTTTTAGAAAATAGTAGACCGGTACATTAATTTTTTCAAGGACCCAATAAAATAAATTATTTGGATCATATAGTATTAAAAACAAAGATATCCGCTCGTGTTCCAACAAATAGATCCCAAGTTCAAGTCTTACATATCTTATCTTTTTAGTTTATTTTTTTTCATCAAAATTAAACTAGTGTTTTAAAACAGCACAACCACCGACCCTCTAATTTGCTTCTTTAAAATGATAAACTGAATGTCGATTTTATTTAACACTTAATTACCAAATAATATTTAACACTCGATTACAGAATAAAACTTCTAACATATAAGGTAGTGGTTTCATATCCACTAAATGCTTCTACATTATTTCCTAGCCTCAACCCGACTACGATGACCGACCCGAAAATTTTAATGTTTGGTTGTTAAAAATTCTTGGGAAAATCACGAGAATAGCCATTGACTGGTCAAAGTTTCAAAATTAGCCATTTGTAGTGGCTCAATGAGCATTTTCACCAAAATCAGTGCTGCTGTAACGGCTTAAAAAATCCTTTCAGCATCAACCATCCACATTACGCCACGTGTATTCTAAGCCTTTTCAGTTATTTGTAAAGGCTCGATGCGCCTTTTCACCGAAATCGAGATATGATGTATTTTATATATTTTCCACTATGATTTTCAAACGGGTATTACCTTTTCATACGGTAATATTTTTTTTAGAAAAATACACCAAATTAAAGATGATAAAATTATCTTTAATTTGGTGTAAATTTTTTTAAAAATATTATCGTATGAAAACGTTATACGAAATCGTAGTGGAAAAATATTATAATATTTTTTAAAAAAGATTATACCAAATTAAAAATAATTTTATCATTTTTAATTTGGTGTATTTTTATAAAAAAAATATTACCGTATGAAAAAGCTACACCCTTTTAAAAATCATGGTGAAAAAATATATAAAATAAATCATACCTCGATTTCGGTGAAAAGGCTTATCGAGCCTTTACAAATAAATGAAAAGGCTTAGAATACACGTGCCGCAATTTGGTTGGTTGATATTAAAAGGATTTTTTAAGCCGTTACAGCAGCATTGATTTTGGTGAAAAGGCTCGTTGAGCCGCTACAAATGTCTCACGTGGCGCAATGTGGATGGTTGATGCTGAAATGATTTTTTAAGACGTTACAAAAGCATTGATTTTGGTGAAAAGGCTTGTTGAGCCGCTACAAATGGCTAATTTTAAAACTTTGATCAGTCAATGGCTATTCTCGTGATTTTCCCAAAATTCTTACACAAAAAAATAGACCTTAATGAAAAAAAATACTGGCTCCCCGATATGGTTAATGTCATATGTCTAGTAATAACACTTTTGTTACAATTATTCAATATTATTAACTCATGTTTACATTAAAAGAGTTAACAAGTTTATTGTTTTTCAAAACTTGATCACATCTTTTGAGTGAGAGTAGGTGACGGTGGAAATAGGTTTGGTGGTTCTGATAATATAATTATTTATTATGTAATAGACAAATCTTTTAATGTTTCTGATATTGACCACAACTTTTTTGAGTTTTTGTTTCTGGCAAATTAGCAATAGTAAGACGTCTTAATTCAAAATTAAAACTTAAGTTGAACGGTATCGATATTTTTATTATTTTATTATCAAAAAAATACTTTTGAACATAATTTATCTCTTATAACTTTGTAAATAATTTATAAATTTTTTAGTATATCGTTACAATATTTTTATTTTTATCCAAGTCTTGATACAAATTGACGTCGTCTATATAGTTAAATGCCTCGTAAATTTCTAAATATACTGTGATGTGCTTAGTTTTATCTCCGATTAGATAAGAATTTAATTTCTATTGTGATGAACCAAATCGATAATGTTTGCTGTCGTCAAGAACTGAACCGATTTCGATCGACTAACATAGTACTGGTATATGTATTATCTGAACCAATACCGATATTCATTTTATGTTTTTTGATCCTTGTCGTTATGTTAATAATATAGTTAAATGCTATATAAG
The DNA here is from genome assembly GCF_002127325.2 of Helianthus annuus. Classification (NCBI taxonomy): domain Eukaryota; kingdom Viridiplantae; phylum Streptophyta; class Magnoliopsida; order Asterales; family Asteraceae; genus Helianthus; species Helianthus annuus. Next base: position 184,842,250 of record NC_035449.2, on the reverse strand, counting down.
TTTTTGAATATATCGTTGCGATGTGCTTACTTTTATCTATGTATCGATAAAAGTTATTTTTTTCCTGTTCTTTATCGTGATGAACAATATCAGTAACGTCCAGTTTCGTCACGAACCGAACCGATTCCGAACGAATAGCATCAACACTGGTACTGATATTATCCGAGCCGGTAGCGATATTCGTTTTTATAGGTTTCAATAATTGTAAAGCACGTGTAGATATCATCTTAGATGTACCTTTTTCGATTGCCGATATCGTACAAGTGTCGTAACAAACCAAAATGGTTACCGACTAAATGTACTCTCCAACGCGCAACAAACCCACTAGTTATATCAATAATAGAGAACAATAATTATACATTGTCTCACAAGTCACATCAATACCTTTAGTCTACATGATATATTGTCAATCCAGCAGAAAAAAAAGTATAATGCAAACGCTATGACAGAATTATATAATATTGCATCTTTCATAACCTTATCTCATGATACCTGCCCCATCATTGATCATTTGATCTTGTGTATTTTAGTTGGCACTTTCAATAAAGACCTATGGGACTCCATTTGCAACATCATCATGATACAGGTGGTCGTTGAGTGGTAAGGGAGAGACTTGGTGTTTTAAGGGACTCAAGTTCGATTCTTGCTCTCCTTATTATTTTCTGCGGCACCTGGTGATGATGGGAGACTAGACGAGTAGGCGGAAATCGCTAGTTCGATCCTTGAACTGAACGGGTTTTACCTCACCGCACTGGCGTGCCTTCGAGCAAGTGTTCACGGGCTTCGGCCCTAGGTGAGGGTTTTCCCTGGTTCGGAGACGAGTGTATCTCGATGTGATGATTTTCACCAATAACCCATTTGAAGGATTCATTAGCCGTTTAAAAAAATGATAGAGTTTAGGGGGTAGCAATACTAAAAAATGGCCAAAAAAAATTACTGGAAGGTTCAATTATTTTCCGACGAAAAGAAAAAAAATGACAAAAATAATACAATGACGGAAATTCGTATGACGAATTTCCGTCGAAAATTACAGTCGGAAACGCGACAACTTTTTAGTAGTGTGGCATGGGCAATTGGTCAGGAGTACAAGAAGCATGGCTCAAAACTCAAAAGGGATGCACCAAACCTAATCACTTGGTTTTTCATTTCATGTGAACCCCATCAACTTGGTCCCCCTCACTTACTCCTACGTTCATGCTGCCCCATGATATTAATGTGATGGATTTATATAGATATTGATGTACTCTTGCGAGCATAGAATCTTTTCGAATTAATTATATTGATCTAGCTGTCATCTGTGTACGTGTGTTGAGTTTTGGATACGTAACTCCACCAGTTGTAAGGATGAGATGTATGTAGGGCTGGAAACTGTTAGAAAAAACAACCCAGAAATTGACCCAGAGAATCAACGATTAACGGTTGAATCTTATTGAATACGAAAATGAATTACAAGAAACGAAATTACAAAGAAATTGAAGTAATGAATTATCTACACACTACTGCAAACCTCTATTTATACTAAACTCCCAAATTCAGTTACAACTATCCGTTGTAAGAATTTCCACAAACACCCCCTGATCTTACAAGAATGTAAGTATCAGACCTTGAATCTAAACAACTGCTCTCCAATACCTCAAACACTGATCTACTCCTCAACAGCATTTCAAACTACTGATTCACTATCTACTGCTTATTTCAACAGCAGCTGTTTTACCATGATCAGTTGTTACCCTCAGCAGTTAATCACCATCAGTGTTTGATCACAAGCAGTGTTTATAATGCAACCAGTTGTTTGTCTTGTTTAGCCTCAAACAGTGGTTTGCTTATTTATTCAGAACTCATCAGTGGTTACAACTGAAATGTTACTTTTCTCAACAATCTCCACCTAAGTAACAATTCAGTTTAACCTAAACTTAACGAGTTAAAGCAAAATGTAAACTTTGCACCTGGCAAAGCCTTGGTCATCACATCAGCTAGGTTAACATCTGTTCCAACCCACTTGACCATCACTTCCTTAGAAGTCACCACATCTCTAATCCAAAACATCTTCACATTGATGTGTTTGGTTCTTTCATGAAAAACACTGTTCTTTGACAACTGAACAGCACCTTCATTATCACAATTCACCTCCACACCATCCAATCTAATTCCCAGATCAGCAACCATACCCTTTAACCACAAAGATTCTTTTATCCCTTCTGTTAAAGATATGAATTCAGCCTCAGTTGTGGATAGTGCCACAACATGCTGCAACTGAGACTTCCAGCTCACCACATTCCCATGACTGAGAATACATAACCAGTTATTGATCTGCCATTATCTTTGTCTTTTGCATAATCTGAATCAACATAACCACTGACCATATTCTCCTTCTCAGCATGACACTCAAACTTTAAACCAAGTTTCTTTGTACCAGCCAAATACCTGAGAATCCACTTCACTGCTGACCAATGATTTTTACCAGGATTAGCCATATACCTGCTCACCACACTAACAGCATATGCAATATCAGGTCTTGTGCAGACCATGAGATACATCAGACTCCCAACAGTGTTTGCATATGGAACTTTGCTCATGTACTCTTCCTCTTCATCTGTTTGAGGACAATCTTTCTTTGACAAATTGAAATGAGCTGCAAAAGGAGTTGTAACAGGCTTACACTCTCCCATTCCATAATTCTTCAACACTTTCTCAATATAAGAAGATTGAGACAGTGTTAACACCTTTTCTGCCCCGTTTCTGTGGATTTCCATACCAAGTATCTTCCTGGCTTTCCCCAAATCCTTCATTTCAAACTCTCTCATCAACAGTTGTTTGGTTTCTTCTATTTGGCTTTTGCTTTCACAAGCTATTAGCATATCATCAACATACAAGAGCAAATAGACAAATTTACCCCTGTCATACTCCCAATGATACACACAACTGTCATAAGGACTTCTGCTGAAACCACTGCCCACTGTGTATTCATCAAATCTTTTGTACCACTGTCTGGGAGACTGCTTCAGTCCATACAAGGACCTCTTCAGTAAATATGCCTTATCTTCTTGGCCTTTGACTTCAGATCCCTTTGGCTGTGCCATGTAGATCTTCTCATCCAAATTACCATGCAAAAATGCAGTTTTCACATCCATTTGTTCCAACTCTAGATCTAACGATGCAACCAATGACAAGACAACTCTAATTGAGACATGTTTGACTACAGGAGAAAAGATCTCATTGTAATCAACACCTGCCTTTTGAGTAAATCCCTTAGCCACCAGTCTTGCTTTGTATCTTGGACCTTCTCCTGGTTTGACACCTTCTTTAATTTTGTAGATCCACTTGCAAGACACCAACTTCTGGTCTTTTGGCTTGTTTACCAACTCCCACGTACCATTCTTGTACAGAGAATCCATCTCTTCATCCATTGCTTCATACCACTTTTGATTATCTTTTGAATTAACAGCTTCTTCAAAAGTTAGCGGTTCATAGATGCTTTCATTCTCTGCTGCTACCAAAGCAACTGCAGAAATATCTTCTTGATCTCTGTACCTCAGTGGTTTCACAGCTTTCCTTTTTGACCGGTCTCTCACCAAAATGTAATCCTCTAAATTTGGTACACTTTGATTTGTCTCATCCTGACTTGAACCAGAACTTCCACTTTGACTTGTTTCACCCTGAGTTGCACCAGACCTTTCAACATTCACCTTTGGTCTGTTTAACACTGGCTCCACCTCAAACTGAAGATCATCTTTCTTGGATACACTTCTGTTTATTGACTCCATAACATCTTTGTACAGGACATTCTCCCTGCACTGAACATTTCTGCTCACTATCACCTTTGGATTTTGCAACCTCCAAAGCCTGTATCCTTTTACACCTTCAGTATATCCTAGCATTACACACTTTTGAGATCTTGGATCCAACTTATCATCACTCACATGAGAATAAACCAAAGACCCAAAAACTTTTAAATCTTCATACTCAGGTTTAGTACCAGACCACATTTCCATAGGTGTCTTCATCTGAATTGCTGATGAAGGACATCTATTGATCAAATAAGCTGCAGTGGATACAGCTTCACCCCAGAACTTCTTTGGCATTCCTGAGGTTGCCAACATACACCTCACTCTTTCTAACAAAGTTCTGTTCATTCTTTCAGCCAAACCATTCTGTTGTGGAGTACCAGGAATGGTTAAGTGTCTGGCTATACCATTTTCTTTGCAAAATTTATCAAACTCATGATTACAAAACTCCAGCCCATTATCTGTTCTGAGTTTCTTCACTTTCTTCTCAGTTTGATTCTTCACCAATACTTTCCATTCTTGAAACTTCTTGAAAGTATCACTCTTGTGTTTAAGCACATAAACCCACACTCTTCTTGAGTAATCATCTATGATGGACAAGAAGTATCTACCACCTCCCAAGGTTTCTGTTCTTGCAGGCCCCCACAGATCAGAGTGAACATAGTCTAAGACTCCCTTAGAACTATGTTTTCCTTTGTTGAACTTTACTCTTTTCTGTTTGCCCAACACACAGCTTTTACAAAAGCTTATATCACAGTTCTTTAGATCACCAAGAACTTGTTGTTTGGACAACTCAATCAGGCCTTGTTGACTTATATGACCAAGTCTCTTATGCCACTTTAGAGCTTCATCATCACTTTCTTCACTTGCCACAGCAGCCACTCCATCAACAACTTTACAATCCAACATGTAAATGTTGTTCTTGATTCTAGTACCACTGAGCACCACCATAGACCCTTTTATGACTCTGGCCTTTCCTTCTCTAAGACTAACATGATATCCCATTTTCTCTAAAGTACCAAGAGATAATAAACTTCTCTTAAGATCAGGGATGTACCTCACATCTTTGAGATTAAATGTGATACCAGACTATGTCTTCATTGTGACTGTACCAATGCCAAGAATCTGACAAGGCCTATCATCTCCAAGTTTTACAGACCCCATGTCCACCATCTTCAATTCTTTGAAGGCTTCTTTCAGCGGTGTCATATAGAATGAACACCCTGAATCCATTACCCATTTTTCTTGATTACATTCACTTGTAACCACAAGAACATCAGCACTGTCATAACCTCCTTCTGACTGATCATCAGAATCTACATGACTACTTTGCCCCTTTGAGTAATTACTACTTTGCCCTCTTGAATAACTGCTTTCACCTTTTCTTTTCTTGAATTCTGGACAGTCTTTCTTGAAGTGCTTTTCTGAATTACAAACAAAACATCTCCTCTTGAATCTTGACTTGGATTTTGACCTGGAATTCCTGCTGCCACTGCTATAATTCCTTTGATCCGACTTTCCTCTCACATACAAGCCATCTCCACCTTCTTCTTTAGAATCTGACCTCTTCTTCAATTCTTTTGAATTCAAGGCAGACAATACATCTTCCATAGATAGAGAATCTCTACCATACATCAATGTATCCACAAAGTGTTCATATGATGATGGTAAAGAAGTGAGAAATATTATGGCCTGATCTTCATCATCCAACACCACCTCTATATTTTCAAGATCCAAGATCAACTTGTTGAATTCATCTGTATGATCTTCAAGACTCTTTCCAGATGACATGTGAAACGTATACAACCTTTTCTTCAAATACAATCGATTTGCCAAAGATTTTGTCATATACAATGACTCCAACTTTGCCCAAATCCCTGCAGCAGACGTCTCCTTTGATACTTCACGAAGAACTCGATCACCAAGACTCAATATGATTGCACTATGAGCCTTCTCAAGCATATCCTTCTTCTCTTTATCAGTTAAGCCTTCAGGAAGTTTATCTTCTCCTTTCAGCGCATCTACCACACCATTATGAACCAGAAGAGCCCTCATCTTCACACGCCATAGACTGAAATCATTCCTCCCATCAAATTTCTCCAATTCAAACTTCGTTGACACCATCTTTGATCTCTGATTGCGGAATTGAACGCCAATTTCTTCTAATCCAGCCACCAATGGCTCTGATACCACTTGTTAGAAAAAACAACCCAGAAATTGACCAGAGAATCAACGATTAACGGTTGAATCTTATTGAATACGAAAATGAATTACAAGAAAAGAAATTATAAAGAAATTGAAGTAATGAATTATCTACACACTACTGCAAACCCCTATTTATACTAAACTCCCAAATTCAGTTACAACTATCCGTTGTAAGAATTTCCACAAACACCCCCTGATCTTACAAGAATGTAAGTATCAGACCTTGAATCTAAACAACTGCTCTCCAATACCTCAAACACTGATCTACTCCTCAACAACATTTCAAACTACTGATTCACTAACAGCAGCTGTTTTACCATGATCAGTTGTTACCCTCAGCAGTTAATCACCATCAGTGTTTGATCACAAGCAGTGTTTATAATGCAACCAGTTGTTTGTCTTGTTTAGCCTCAAACAGTGGTTTGCTTATTTATTCAGAACTCATCAGTGGTTACAACTGAAATGTTACTTTTCTCAACAGAAACGAACCAAACGCTCGGCAAATAGTTCGTGAACCGTGCGGTGGGAAGTTCGTTTGTGTTCGTTCGTTTATTAAACAAATGAACACGAACAAGAAATTTCGTTCGTTTAGTTAAAGGAACAAACATGAACAGAGGTCGTGTTCGTTCATTTATGTTCGTTAACGTTCGGTAACGTGTTCGTTTGTGTTCGATACTTCATTAGTGTTTTTTTACATTTATTTAAATACTTCAAAATTCCGACAAATTAAATATCTAATAAGTGTTGGTGTATTATATATTAAGAACGATTGTTTGTGTTCGTTTGTTTCCATTTGTGTTCGCCAACGTTTGTTGCCTAAAATTAACAAACGAAGATGAACAAGTTCATTTCCTTAACAAACGAACACGAACATAAAATCTCGTTCGATAAGCGTTCGTGAACGGTTCGCAAACACATATATTTCTTAACAAACGAACACGAACAAGGTCTTTTTCGTGTTCGTTCGGTTCGTTTGCAGCCCTAAATGTATGAGTAAGAAAGAAATCAGTTTTAAGTTTATGCATGATTAAAGTTTATATTCGAAAATGAATATAAATTACTAAAATTAAACAGCTAAGATCGCAAGCGATTATAGAAAATCTCATAACTAACTTGATTTATATATAGGTTTATGGCTCTTAATTAGTTTTGTGAATTTAAAACACATCCATAACATCGATTAAATGTCATAGCAGTTTTAAAATAAAACTTTTACCATCCACTTGTTATTTACCTACTCTTTTTTTTAAAGGCAAACTTCAATCAACACCAAAAAAGGGGATATCTCCAAGACGGAGATCCCCTGCCACAAAACAATTACATTATATCAAAATTAAAAGATTGCCAACCCTTCCAATCCACCACACTAGTTCTACACCTATTAGAATACCAAAGGTACCCCATGGCTTTGACATCCGAGACAATCTCAACAACGTTTCTACTAGTATGACTAAAAACCTTCTCGTTTCGAGCCTTCCAGAGACGCCAACACGTCAACACAACAATACCATATAGAACCTCCTTTTTACCCTTCGGCCATCCTGAACTCGAAGCGACTTCCAGAATATCCTTAATCGAAAACAGAAAAATAGGAGGTAAATGAACCCAGCTCGCGATACTATTCCAAAGTCCGTTCGCCATTCTACAGACCGTAAACAAATGCTCAGCACTTTCATCACATTCTTCGCAAAAAGCACACAAACACTCCCCACTGAATATGTTTCTTCTTTGCAAGTTGACTTTGGTTGGAATCCTATCCAATAACAACCTCCACATAAACACATTACACTTTATTGGTAACCATTTGCACCATTGATAAACTTGAATACCGTCTTCCAATTGGTCACTTTCCAACCACTTTTTGACCTCCTGCACCGAAAAACTGTTCGACCCATTACTATCCCAGGCCCAAGAATCATTAGAGCTATCCAACCTTTGATCCGCTAATAGCCGATGAAAGCAATCAACTCTTGAACCTCCTGATCGGAACTCGGGTACCTCTTCCAATTCCAAACCATCGCCCCAGCCATATTATCATTCCTGATTCTATCCGTAACAGCGCACCACTTCTCTCGTTCTAAACGGAATAGACCAGGAAATAAATTTCTCAAAGGACTCCGGCTGATCCATGGATCGGTCCAGAATTTGACATCAGCCCCGTTTCCGACTTGACCACGAATCATGCTAACACTACTCGCAGTTCCCACCTTTAGCATCCTCCTAGACCGTGTACAAGTCTAAACGAAAATAAATATGAAATATAACATATTTAAATAAATTAATTCAAACCTTGACAAGGGCTTGAATAGCGTTTTTCTGTATGATTTCTGCTTCGTCTTTAATGAGAACTTGAACCGCATCTCCTTGTGCGATCCTTCTTGGCTGCAATTCAGGGAAGGGGTGTTTTTGTCTTTTTACCGGTTTTTGTTCCTTTTATCCCACACACCATGCTCAGTTGTGGCGTTGAAAGCCTTTTGGCATTTAGTTAGAAACTCAATTTATGGCGTTTTGTTTTCTTATATAGAGGTTTGCCCCTGATAAACAATGGATTTAAAGTAAATTGATTGGCGTTCATGACATTCTTACATTCATTACAATTCATTCATAAACTTACTGAAACATTACAATAAAAACTAAACAAAACAAACGAAATCAATACTGTTCATTGGATGGGATTACATCAAAGATGTACCCATCGCTTTGCTCATCACTTTCCCCAGATTCATCATCATTAACTACATTGGCGTTTAACATCATCAATTGGTTTAGCCTAAAAGATATCCTAGATTTAAACATAATCACAATTCTGGTTGTAATAACGGGTGAAGATGTTAAAGTTAAGAGTTGTTGAAAAAGGCGGACGTTCTCTGTGTTCAGCACTTCGTCCATTGTGAATAAATCTTTATCTCTGTTGCTATAAATAACTCTCACCATCCTCAATTGTTCATTCAAACTCTAACTGGTTGGTAGCTCAAAATCATCATCATCCTCAATCATCCTCAATTTTAACCATAGAACATATATAATGTAGGGTGTACATATTCAGACACCTTTTTCCCTAAATCCACACCCTTCTATACGCTTCGTATAGGGCTATACGAAGCGTATAGGGTTGCTTTTCCCGACCAACTTCTGCACCTCGTACAACGTCACATCAGTCAACTTATACGGGGAGTCTAGGCCTGTACGAGGGGCCAATACGAAGGCCCTTAGACGCCTCGTATAGACCTATACGAGGCGTCTTGGACTGACCGATTTGACTATGAAGGGACTATGTCTGACATGACTTAAAGGCATACGGGGAGTAAAGACCTATACGAGGCGTCTTTAGCTCCCATAAAATGCAACCTACAGTGCGTTCTTGGTCCACATCCGAGGTTTCAACAAACAAACACTCACATTCTGTTTGTTTTTTTATTTGTGTTTGCGTTATTATCATCCCGGAGTGTTGAAATGTCATCATATTGGAACGGCAACTATATCTTCGGGCAATATTCTAGCGAAAACTGGGGGCACGAAAGCGTTCCGGTAACAGTTATTAGCGTAAATGTTATAATTACTTGTTGTTTTCGTTTATTATTTACTAATGATGATACGGTTGTCTATTTTGGAGGAGTCTGGCATTCCCGATTCTAATGAGCAAGAGGAGGTTGTGTCTAGTATACAAGGAAAACAAAACAGCCCGTTTCTAGATTTGAACAAGCATCCTCCTGTTGATGAAACAGCCCCTGTAGATGACTCATACACTGCTAGTGGATACGGAGGAGACGGTGGATACGGAGGAGACGGTGGATACGGAGGACACGGTGGATACGGAGGAGACGGTGGATACGGAGGAGACGGTGGATACGGAGGAGACCGTGGATACGGAGGAGACGGTGGATACGGAGGAGACCGTGGATACGGAGGAGACCGTGGATACGGAGGAGACGGTGGATACGGAGGAGACGGTGGATACGGAGGGGACGGTGGATATGGTGGATACGGTGGATACGGGGGATACGGTGGATACGGAGGAGACGGTGATCATCAGCAATTCATTTCCCCGGGCACTCCTTATGTTCATCAAAACAATTCGGACGTTGGAGGATATGGTGGTTATGGTGGATATGGTAGATATGGTGGTGAAGCACCTCCCATTCTGGACAGTCTGTACTTAAAAAAGACGGTATAAATTACTATTTTATTATTAATATTTTATTATTATTAATTTTATTATTATTATTTTTATTATATTATTATTATTATTATTATATTATTATTATTATTATTATTATTATTATTATTATTAATATTGTCGATGTTACAGGTTTTCAACTCCTTAGATGAACTAAAGAAACGGATACAAGAAATAGCAAATGCGGATGGTTTCGTTATTGTCACCCGTCGATCAAAGAAAATCGGGGGAAGAACCGGGAGGGTATGGCTTGAATGTGATCGTGGTGGTGAGCACCAGAGTACAGCAACACTTAGAAAAGCTGGAAGCAAAAAAACCGGTTGCCCGTTTTACCTGCTGGCTGTCCGAAACCACCCGTATGAAACCTGGGAGATAAAAGACGGAATAATTGAACATAACCACGAACTTTGTGAGGACCTGTCGGCCCACGCGTTTGTGCGAAGGTTTACTCCAAGCGAAATGAAACTGATCGAGCAGCTGACAGCTCAAAACATGGAGCCGCGCAAAATATTTCAAACGATAAGGAAGCAGGACCCCGACAGGTTTCATGTTCAGAAAGACGTTCAAAACGTTGTAGCGAAGATTAGAGCCGAACAAAGATAAGGATTGACTCCCATGCAGTCACTAGAAAATGTGCTGATGAAGAACGACTTTATTTACGAGATCCGGGAAGAACCCGGAACAGAGATCGTAACAGAGATCTTCTTTCTTCATCGGGACTCGAGAGTCTTGTGGCGTGCATTCCCCCACGTCATGATGATCGATGCAACGTACAAGACAAACATATACAATATGCCCTTTATCCAGATTGTTGGTATGACGCCTACCAACAAATCGTTTATTATCGCGCATGCCGTTGTTAGTAAAGAACGGGGTGATAACTTTGTGTGGGTGCTTGAGAGGGTTAAGGCAATGTTGGATGAATGTATGGAGCCACGTGTGATTTTAACGGATAGAGACCTAGCCCTTATGGGCGCGTGTGCTAAAGTATTTCCAGACGCCTCCAGGCTTCTTTGCAGGTGGCACATACAACAGAATGTTATGAAGCACTGCAAGGGTGCCTTCACAGACGACGACTGGAAGAAATTTTTGTCATTCTGGGGTTCATTGATTGAGTCTCCATCCATACCCATCTACGACTACCACTTGCGCAACATGCGAAAGCGACTTGTGGAGTGCAAACGTTCTAGTAAGTTTTTCTAATAACATACGACTCACCTATGCAAATTTTATTAAATTATTTTTACTTTTTAGGAGTCTTCAAATACGTGTACGATAACTGGCTAAAAGACTATAAGGAGATGTTTGTCTTTGCGTGGACTGATAAGAGGCGCAACTTTGGTAATCGTACTACAAACAGAGTTGAGAGCCAACATGCCAACTTAAAGAGATACGTCGAAGATAGGAGCTCGCTGGACCGTATAGTTGGTTGTGTCCGGGATATAGTTGAGACACAGTTCGGTGAAATAAGGAAGACTTTTCGAGAAAGCATCGAAAAAACAATGAAACACCACAAACACCCGATGTTTCAACACCTACTTGGAAAAGTATCCCACAAAGCCCTTGACTTGTTGCATGGAGAGGCAATTAGGAGGCTAGATGTCTTGGAGCGCTTTAATTCATCATGTGGTTGCCAAATGTGGCACAGCTGTGGGTTGCCCTGTGCTTGTAGGATAGAAAAGTACATGCGTGAAGGTAATAATTATTGAACGTCGTACAACACTTGTGTGATATATTTCCTTTCCTTCATTTTACCTAAACAATATTGTTTTTAACCGTGCAGAGCGTCCGATTCAACTCGAAGACATAGACGTCTTCTGGCGGAAACTTAACTTCCAAAGTTGTAAATTGATAGACGACTCCCTTGACGTGGTCGAAGAGCTAGATGTTGTTAGACAACAATTACAGTCGCACCCTCCAGCTCAGCAAAAAAGCCTGCTTTCAAAGATTAAAGCGGTGTTGACTCCAACGAAATCTACCAAGAAACCACCGGTTGTCCAACAAAATACTCGTGGCCGACCAACAACAAAGCAGGTACAAGAAAGGTTGGACGAGGCCTCTCGTATAGATGAAGAATTGAGGAGAAGCTCCTTCGGTGATGCAAACACGTGCTTTGAAGGTTCACGACAAAGTAAGTACGATAAACCTCGCCACAGCTCGTACGTTCCGTCTCAAGCCTCACAACAGTCGGTTATAAGGTCCCAAAAACCCAAAGCGACCCTAAGCCGTTCAAAGAGTTCTAAGAAGAAAGAGACACGAGATGGTCACGGTTTTCCTTTAATCATTGGGGACGAGTACGTGGGAATCATCGAACGGTTTAAGTCTGACATTCCGCCAGTGTTCCATCCGTACGTCTCGTGCATACGAGATGTGATGCCGGACGGTCATTGTGGGTTTCGGTCTGTGGCTGTGGGCTTAGGGATGGATCAGAGTTCATGGGGGCGTATTAGAAGGGACCTTGTTCAAGAAATGGATCAGAACGAATCGATCTGGTTCCCAATATTTGAAGCATGGGCTGCAGGTTATTTTTACACGCATCGTCAGGGCCTAATTTGGGATTCAGTGGCCGGTTGTGGGGAGAATCACTGGATGGACTTCCCCTTTGCAGGACTTCTTATTGCACAAACGTACGGTATCGGGGTGCACCTGTTAACGACAACCATGGGTGCGAGTTCCACTTACTTCCCAATACTAAGTCCTCCGGCTAATCAACAACCATTATTCATAACGCTTACACATGTTAACGAGAACCACTTCATACATGTTAAGCTGGAAGGGGATTATCCTATGCCACCAGCACACGGGCTATGGTTGACCCACCGAAGACCCCACACAGAACAATGGGAAGATATGTACTTGCCACGTCTAGAATGGTATACATCGATAATGAATCCTCGCCACTTCTATATCAGCGCGCGGCTACAGCCGTGAGTGGTGTACGACCACAGATCTTTTTTTCCTATATTGTTTGTTGTATAGGAGGCCGTGCGCGCTAGCACACGGTCTAGCCCAGTACTTCGCCTCCGGCCATCACCGGCAGGAGCGCGGATTTTTGTATGGCGGGGCGTACGTGACCGTCATTGCCCGTTCATTTGGCCTCGTACCACATCAGGACCCACATCTACGGACGCCGGCCATCATGCCGACGCGGATGGGTATGCAGTCGCTATGGGGGATGAGGGTTATCAAGAGGTTCCCGGTTGGCCCGCGGTTTAAAAACCGCGAGGGGGGCGTATGGAGAGAGGAGGACCTACCAGAGCATTTCGAGGACGTTCATCCTCCTGCAGATCCTGCTGATGTAGTGCCCGTGGAGGACCCTCCGGAGGATCTAGACGGTGCAGCGGCGCCACAGCCACCGCCACCTGCCGGGGCACCTCAGTTTCCACGTCACGCTATTCGAGGTGGTGCCCCAGGAGCTGCACTACATCCGGATGTACGAGCCAGGCTTGACAGGCTCGACGATTTGGTAGGTTGGTTGGTACGGGCGGAGCAGGATAGACGAGAGAGAGAGGGATTACCCCCGATACCGCTTCCACCGGTTCGAGCACCACATCAGCAGCAGCAGCCGCAGCAGCAGCACCAGCCGCAGCAGCAGCATCAGGATTCAGATTCGGATTTGGATGCATAGACCTGTTGTTGTTTTTATTGTTATTGTGGATGTACAAACTTATCTTCTATATTTTTGTTATGGATGTAAACAGTTATCTTATATATGTCATATTTATGTTTGTTTTCAGTTATTCAGTTACTCAATGATTGTTCTCTTAAATTTAGATAATACGGAAACAATATAACCCCTGAATATAATACGGAAACAATATTTGAAAGAAATAAAATTTTAATCGAAAGAATAATATTTAAAAAAGTAAAATGTTAAAAACAATATAATATATTTAAAGAGCCGATTTTTAAAATAGTTGATTTAATCGACGCTGAAACAAAAATTTTTTTTAAACTTTTTATAGTGTAAAAAACAAAAAAAAAACAAAACTTTTTTAAAAATAAAAAAAAACGATTTTTAAAGGCAAATAGTTAATTTTTAAAAAACAACAACTTTTTATAGTGTAAAAAAGAAAAAAAAAACTTTTTTTAAAACCTAAAAAAATTTCATCAAAAAAACACATCTTCAAAAACCATCCAAAAAACCAACCCAAAACCCACCAAAACACCCCTCATTTCAGCCAAAAAAAAATACCAAACAGAGACGCCTCGTATAGCCCCATACCCTGCGTATAGGGTTCCTTAAACAACGTGCCTGACACCCTCTGTACACCCATCGAATTCAGTGCATGGACGCCTCGTATAGGTCTATACGAGGCGTCTAGGTTTGCAAAAGTGTGGATTTAGGCGCAGTGGGTGTCCGGATAGGCGGAGCCATAATGTATGACTAATAAAAGATTTATTTTATAATTGCCTATTTTATTGTGTTCAAGAGAAAAACCATAAAAAAAACTAACCAATAGAAAATATATTTTTCTTAATTAAAAAGTTAGTATTGTTAAAAAAATATGTATCTCGTGATCTGCGTGCCTATGCGTGCGCGTGTGTATAGATAGCTTGCAGGTGTACATATATGCATCTGATACGTGGTATATATATGTAGCTACGTATCCCAAAAGCTACATAATTTTTTAATTTGCAAAAATAAATACATATATAAAAAGAATGCAAAAAATGGTTGATGGTCGTTTTATCGTGGTTTTCATGTGTCTTTATATTTTTTATTAGAACAAATTCTGCATGTGTTTATATACAAATAAAACTTCAAAAAATTATGTAAAAATGAGTGCTTTTACGTGTAAATGCATGATTTCCCGATTTTTTATGTTCCCCAATTAATTTCCTACTTTCCTAAATATATTTTTCGTAATGATGTTTAATAAATGATTTGTCAATTTTCACTCCGTGTTCCTAAGGCTAGAAGGTGTGTAGGTCGTCCTCAGCCCGTCTATCTCCGTTGCCGCACCTCCCCCCAATTCCCCCCCCCCCCCACCGGCGTCGTCCAAATCGTCGGACATTAGACGATTGAGACGGGCCTCCCCTCTCTCACACACCTATACATACAACATATACATATATATTTTAGGCTCATCCCCCATTTCCTTACCTCCATCCTCTTTGCCCCATCCTCACACCCGATCTACGTGGAGCTTACGTGGCGGATCATCCTCCAAGGATGAGCCTCTACCATACCGCATAGCCTAAATATAAAAAGTACAAACTGTGATTCCATACCAAATTGATAAGAGAAGAACCGTTGCCATAGAAAATATGCATCCCATCGGACCCCTCCTACATTGTTGAATTTTGTATCATGGTCACTTAAGTTAAAATAAAGAAGAGTACCATAAAAAAGTTGTAAATTAGAGTCGTTGTAGATTACATGCCATTGGTGTACTAGAGGATTGGTATTGGAGTATTCGTATAATAAAATATTATAGGTTCCAAAACCACCATAGAATCATAGATATGCAAAACCGGTGGACATAATTTTGTCAAAAAGGTCAGCTGATTTTAAAAAGTTACATCATCAAGAACCATATTTGTTTAAATAGAGTTAGTTTTAGAAAAAAATGATTTTGTCGTTCAAACACAAGACCACGACTAAGTGAACAAAATCCAACAAGAAAAAACAATAAAAAAACATAGGTTTCACATATGAGATTAGTTTTTCTTTTTTAAAAATCTAGTTAATATTCTAGGCATCTATGGGACAGAATTATGTGACGCGACTGCATGTAAAATACTCCAATCTTAATTTCAGTAACAAAAAGCTTCGGTCATATATTTGATTGAATATACGACCACGACTAGTTGTATATTCGATCAAATTTACGACCAATCACAAAACACTTATGTAGCAAATTTGGTTGCTAAAGTATCCAATCGCAATTCGGTCGCAACTTTGGTCCTGAAAACCTCCTGTTGCAATATTGATAGCTAATGTTGATTCGAAAATTCTAATCACTAAAGGTAGTTGCAAAATTGGTCGCAAAATTCAGTTGCGACGTAGATTTAAGCGACCATCGAGGCTGGCTGCAAAACCGTCACAAATGAGGATTTGTGACCATTTTAAAAGTTGCAAATTGTGGTTGCTTAGTATTAGTGAATTCACACCCATAAACTTAGGGGCTGTTTGTTTGGCTCTTAATAAGGCTCTTAATGGTTCATACCTCTTACTGGTTCAGCACATAATGGTTCAGACTCTTTGTTTCGCGAGCAGATGTCTGAATGGTTCAAACATTTGTCTCTGAATGGTTAAGCATTATACTGAGTCTGAATGGTTAAGACCTTTAATTTGAATTTATTAGATATTTGCCTCTGAACGGTTAAGTAATCATACTGACTCTTAACAGTTCAGGCCTCTTACTAGTCCAACATTTAACCATCCAGAAGTTGTCAAACAGCCCCGTAATGTGTTTAAAACTGATATGATATCTTTTCGACAATCGAAAACCTTTGAACTCCCTTTATTGGCGGCAGTAGGCCGTCCAGAAACTTGTTCCTTAACAATCTTACATAACTATTTGCTATAATGGGTATGTTTGGCAAAAGTAGCTGGTGGCTGGTGGCTGATGGCTAGAATCTGGTAGTTGATGACTGTAGATTTTTAGATATATTTAGGTATTTAGCAAAGTAGCTTAAGCTTTTAATAAAATGTATAAAATAACCAAAATATACATAACAAAAACACATTGTAAATCATGCATTGGGTTCTAGTCCTTGAAACATGCATTGGGTTTGAAACGTAAATCAATAATGTGGGATTTGAAGAAATGATGTTATTTGATTCTAGATCTGATTCTATTCGTAATATTTGATGATGATGCAGGTAAAATCAATTGAAAGATTTGATTGGAATATTAAAATTAATAAAAAAAGAGAATCAAGAAATTCAAATTAAAAGATATAATAACCAACAATAAGGGTGCCAATATTATATAAACTAGTATAACAACCAACAATAAGCGGTGCCAATCTTATATAAACTAGTATACAGGACCTGTGTATTGCAACGGAGTTGTTAAGTCGAACAAAAGATAGACGTAAAAACGTTAAATCACGCACACACATTGCAACTTGTTAACTCACCAAATGTAGACCGAAACATAAAATAATAAGAATATGGAAAATTGAATTCTTCATTCACTTGTACACTAAGCTTAAAGAGTTGTAAAAAATGAATAATATATGCCACTCACAAAAGAATCTTGTAAATTGATATATAGGACTAATTCAATAAATGAAAAATGGTATACTTCATAAACTTATATACTAAGCTTTAAAACTTGTAAAAAGTTGAATACTATATACCACTTACAAAAAAAGTTATAAATAAATATATGGTAAATAGCATTTCAAAAATAAATATTCTTTATTAGAATATTCTTTATAAGTTATGTGATTGGTTGATGAGAGTCTTTAATATATAGTTTTTTTATAAATAAAATAAAGGGTTAAAAATATATTCCACCATTATATATTCCACACATAATCTACGAACCTTCCTAGTTCTTACCTACATATATTTGGCCTTTTCTCCATATGTACATATTATACACACAAATATATCAAGTAGGATTTATTATATATGACAACATGAAACTAAAATACTATTATCAATCACCCACATGAACATATAATATCTCCCTAATCCCTATATATACACACCTCTTCTTTCACACCCATTTCATAACTCTTTCATTTCTCTCTCTACAAATGGATACAAGTTGCACAGATGATCAAACCACAACCAGTGAAACCATCTCCACCATTGCACAACCGGTAACCACCACCACAACACCGCCGTTGGAGATGAGCCTGCGCCGGGTTGGAAGCGGAGCCAGCGTGGTTTCTGACCCGGAAGTGGAAGCCTTGTCAAGGAAGCTACCGTCGTCGAGATATAAAGGCGTTGTTCCGCAACCGAATGGCCGTTGGGGAGCTCAGATTTATGAGAAACATCAAAGGGTATGGTGTTGTTGATTTTGTGTTCACTCTTTTAAGGTTATAAGCATCATGATATCCTTCATAAACATGTATATGTTACATGTTAAGTTAAAAATACTATGTATGCTAACTAAAAAGTAAAGAGATGATATGACTGATTTTATAACTAAAAGATAAGTTTAGCGAAAACAACAAGGAGGGTACTTTCGGCATAACTTTTTGGTTATGCTAAACGTACCCCTAGGTTGATTTTTACCGGTCGTACTTTTTAGTTATCAAATCATTAATATCGTACTCCTAGGGTACGATAAAAATCAACTAGTACATTTGATTATCCTCTTGTTTTTCGACGGGTTGGCTAAATATACCTCATGTATGCTAAACGTGCATCATTGTCTTACCACAGGTATGGCTTGGCACGTTTAACGACGAAGACGAAGCCGCGAAAGCGTACGACGTCGCAGTCCAACGCTTTCGCGGCCGAGACGCAGTAACAAACTTCAAGCAACTCGTCACCGACGACAACGCGGCTGCCTTTGAAGCAACTTTTTTAAACCGTCACTCAAAATCCGAAATAGTTGACATGCTAAGAAAACACACATACAATGACGAGTTAGAACAAAGCAAAAGAACCATCAACACACACAAAACCCTATTTCAAACCGGGTTCAACCTTCCCGGACCGGGTTGCACCATGCCACGCGAACACCTCTTCCAAAAAACCGTCACACCAAGCGACGTTGGCAAACTAAACCGGCTCGTGATACCAAAACAACATGCTGAAAAACACTTTCCGGTTCAAAAAGGCATCAGTTCAAAGGGAGTTTTGTTACACTTCGAAGATACCGAGTCAAAAGTTTGGCGATTTCGGTATTCATATTGGAATAGTAGCCAGAGTTATGTGTTAACCAAAGGGTGGAGCCGGTTTGTTAAAGAAAAGAACTTAAAAGCCGGTGATAGCGTTAGCTTTCACAGCTCGACCGGACCGGATAAGCAGTTTTACATTCACTGGGAGTCAAAAACCGGGTCGGGTAAAGCAAACCCGGGTACCCAACCGGTCGAGTTGGTTGAACCGGTTCAGATTTTACGGTTGTTTGGAGTTGAAATATCGAGTGTGAGTAGTTGTAGTAGCAAGAGATCAAGTGGTGTAGAGATGGATTTATTATTAGGGTTCCAAAATTGTAAGAAACAAAGAGTTATTGATGTTTTGTAGCAGTTTTTAATTGTTCAGGGGTGGTTTTTGAAAATATTGTGCCGTACATGTTTTGTTGTGATCACGTGGGATAAGGCTGGAAAGTGGTGGCAATGAAGAGATAAGGGTGCAAGTTGCAAAAGATTATTGTTTTATGTAATTATTTTAGAGGACAAAGGTATATATGGATTGAGTTATAAAGTAATATATTTAATAGTGGACAAAAATATATAGATCGTGTTCTAAATGCATATTATAGTCTTTGTTGTCAACATGGGTGCATGAACCTAACACCAATTTTAAGATTTTTTTCTAGCCTTTTGACAATTTTGCATCAAAATCTCAAATAAAAATGGAAGTTGGTTTGTTAGAAAATTTAAAACATGGAAATCATAAAGCTTGATGACTTGATGTATTATTTCCTTAGGATTTTTTAATTGCATCAAGTGAATACCCCAAGTGAGATTTCGCTTTTATTATTATAGCGTTTTCACTTAAATTTTACGGCTGTGACGTACAATTTTATACAATTTATTACTTACCGACGCGTAACTACATATTCATAAGATGTGCATCACTTTAAGGTTGCGTATGTGTATTTAAGTTGTGTATCGGTGAGTAAAGAAATGAATTAGGTCGAAAGTATTGTTAAAGTTATGGATTTTGAGGCTATCATAAATCAAAGTAGAAACAATGTAGAGTAAACGTCATTTTACAATCATGTGGTTAGACTCGAAGGAAGCACCTTCAAGTCCTTTAGCCTCCATATCTAGCGACTCTCTACTTCATAATTCGGTCCAAGAGGAAGTCAAACCGTGATGCATGATAATATAACGTTATATGAGGTGCTAGATGCTAGAGATTATGTGTTTATAATGTTCAGATCGTTGTGAGTTAGGTTAAGTCACTAGGGTGTTGATTGTGGGATAATTTTTGTGTATTGCGGTAATATTAATGATCATGCATGATTTTAGTATGTGATATAGGCTGCGTTTTCCGTTTAGATAGTGAATCTCGAAGCATGTTGATTACACGGATTGTTAAAAATCATTATAGTTGGCTTTATGGTTGAACATGGGTTCGGGTATGTCCCTCGGGTGTTGTGTATGGGTTTAAACCGGTGGTTAGTGATAAATTAGTTACTACATGATCTCATATGTGATAAAAACCTGATGTGGTCAATGGCCTTAAGTTCTTGGGTTCGTAAATTAAATCGCTGTAGAGTTCGGGTGATTGAACAGATTCTGTCCAGAAAGTTACAACCGAATTTAAGCGGCTATAACCGGGTCAAATTTTATCAAAAAGTGTTGTTTCTTGAGTCTGTGATGAATTTCCAGGAAATATCTTTCAAACCAATTGGAATCGCATTCTTTCGACGTCGTTTGGTATTTTAAATGATTTATTTTGTGTAAAAGGTCCAGGCTGTATTTTCTGACAGAATTTACAGTCATTACGAATGTCATAACTCAATGTAGGAATTGAGTTATGATCTAATATTTTTACTATAAGTACTTCCAGGAGGTAGCGATAACCTCCAACTGGAGTTTCGTAAAAAGGATAAACTAGGATTTCTAGATAATTTTTAGTGTAAACAGACATCAGAAAGTTATAAATTAGACTTAGATGTAAAGAACTATTTTTAGTTATTGTTCTGTAAAGATTCAGGTCATGAGAAAAATACACTAGTATTTGGGGACTGAATAACACGTTGTGTTAAAACATCATAATTTTCTGAGTTCGTTTAGTTTTTTAAATAAATTTCGGAAACTGCCTAAAAACCGACATGAAACTGCAATGAGTTGAAACTGTTTGTGAACGTTTTAAATATGCTTATATGTTGTAACAAGTGTTATATGTTATTAGAAACGTTAACGGGTGTCTATGAATGCGTTATATGGAATTAGACGGTCACCTACTCTAACTTACCTAAACGTGTAATTGCATGACAACGTGATTCGGTGACTATGTGTTAGACTACGTGTATGAATTCATAAATTAAACTAATTGAAACGGTAAACATATCAGGAAGAGATTGACTTTCCTGATTACCTTTTAAGTTTACTACCGAGCAAACTAAGGTGAGTTCATAATTATTTTTCAAAAGCATGTGTTCCTTGTTGGAACAACTTTTTTTTACGCTAGCCCTGTTTGGGGCTATGCGCATGTTCCTTGTGTGAACCACTGAAACATGTTATCCACTGGAGGTGGATAGTACATTGGGACTAAACGAAAACTCTATCATGAAAGTCTCTGCATTTTGCCGATTAGATTGCCGGGTGGGCATACGCGGGGTATTAGTTGATAGCGCTATTAAGTTTAACAAACCTCACACCGTGCTGGAGGCCGGACGTGAACTTCTAACCTTCACTTTTGCATTAATGTTGATAGACATTAATGAGGGCACAAACGAAACGTCAGCATTCGGTACACAATTTAGTCATATGATGATAGTTAGCTATCCGAGTCATACTTGAATCAAAACATTGTGAACTTTACTTTTGCTAAACTAAATTTTGTGAATTCGCTAACTTTATTGTTGACACATAGTAGTATGCTTTGCAGATCAGTAGGTATAGCTATGGAAGGGCGTTGCAACTTTATTCTACGAAGTGTATCAAAATTACTCTGCAAGTTTATCAAACAACATACAATTCAGAATTACTCTACAAACGATCCTATAGAGTAATTTTGATCTTGTAGAGTAATTTTGTAAAAAAAAATTTTAACATTTAGTTATGTGGTTTAGCTTTATAGTTTAGTTTTTAGCATTTAGTGTGTGTGTGTGTGGGGGGGGGGGGTTGGTTTTTTTTTTGGGGGGGAGGGGGGTGTTAGGTTTTTTGGGGTTTTTTTTTTGGTAAGGTATAGTTTTTTTTTATCAAAATTGCTCCACAAGAACATTTTACAAAATTACTCTACAAATTCAAAATTACTCTACAGTATCATTTGTAGAGTAATTTTGATAATTACCATACAAGCAGATAATTACAAAAATATCACCGCGTGTTTTTGTCATTTCATGCTATTCAGGGCCGGCTCTGGGCCCGGCAAACCCGTGCCGACGTCCGAGGCCCAAAATTTCAAAAGGCCCGAAAAGTCTTTATAAGGTTGTATATATTTATTAAATTATATATTTAGTATATTTATCCATTTATTATACAAAAAAGTATTGGTGGTGTACTGGCAAAAATCATCTCAAAATAATGTAAAGGTCTCAAGTTCGAGTCTTTGCTCCATCACTAAATTTTTATTTTTGTAATTTATTTACCCTTAACCATAATTTTGGGCCCAATTCTTTTCGTCGTCCGAGGCCTAAATTTTTTTAAGAGTTTCGAGGACGGCTCTGATGCTATTCATACGTTTAGTACGTTAAAGTTATTTGTACATGAACTTCCTCTATATATCTATGTATGTATATACACAATACATTCACACATATATAAAGATTACATATGATATGCTCACTTCGTGGCGTACATAATATTTTTTGAATACTTTGGTCTATGCAATGAACAATTACAAGTAGGTGGATACTAATATAATACCAACGGAGTTTACTTATATATATGCAACGAACATATGCACTAATATGTTACTAAAAGATTCCAACTTCATAAAGGGCACAAATTCTGACCCAAGTTATTTTCACTATTTCTTTATTCCATGTTGCGATTAACAAATATATACACAAACAATCACAATTTATGTTCTGTGAAGGAACGTTCATGATGTCTACTAGTGATAACCATGAGTCCTCATCATCATTATACTCAGTAAATCCTACTAATAGCAAAGCTAATATATAATCAAAGAAGTGTAGGATGTAGACAGCCTTACCTCTACCCCGTAGGAATAGAGAGGCTGCTTCTAGTGAGACCCTTGGCTCAATAGTAGTTTTGCATCAAGCCTTGGACATAAGGCACATAACACTCAGCAATTGAGACAAAGACCAATTAGTACATGTACTCCCTTGTCTTTCGGCTATCAACGCTACCACATGAT
Organism: Helianthus annuus; assembly: GCF_002127325.2. Classification (NCBI taxonomy): domain Eukaryota; kingdom Viridiplantae; phylum Streptophyta; class Magnoliopsida; order Asterales; family Asteraceae; genus Helianthus; species Helianthus annuus. The sequence goes on along the minus strand of NC_035449.2, from coordinate 184,818,945 downwards.
GCATGATTAACCACCCCCTCTTTCAACGTAGTGATAACCATGAGTCAGGTATGTTATACATCCGACAAATTTCTTTAAAACTCATATCATAATACCAACTCTTATACGTTATACATGAATAATTACACCGAATGTTTCGAAATTCAGTCTTTTCCATAGGTTATTTTGCCATATGTACCCGTTTGTTTGCTCACACATTGATAAATTTAAAATGCATTATGTGTATGGTATTCATGTTCCATGATGGTGGGCTCACAATACATACATGGAATTATATGCTAAGTGTATGCGTTGTAATGGGGTTATCAGGCCTGATGTAGCTGATAGTGCTCCATAGCACCGGCAACAACCCCCCCCCCCCTCCCCCCCCCCCCTCCCCCCCCCTCCCAAACCAACGTTATGGCTTGTGAATTTTCTTTCTCGCGATGGTGATAACAGGGTAAAGATGAGTGTAGATGAGTTGGGGAATGTGTTTTATGAGGTATGATGATAATGATAACGATTGCATACAATTGGAATTATAATACTCTTTTTAAACTTTTTTTTCTGTGTCTACAATATTTTCTCTTAATGAGACAAGTTACCCATAAAATTAAATTGCTTTAGTTGACTTCTAAAAGTCTTCCATGATAATAATATTTTTCTAAATCTTGAAAAGTCTCTCAAAGTAACATACAAGCCCTATTGCACAAAGTACAAACATAGTTCATTAGATTCTCTGTCCAAAGACTTAAAGATGCTTAAACTCATGGTCAAGATCTAAACACAAGATTCATATCCATGATAACAATATTTTTCTAAATCTTGAAAAGTCTTTCAAACTAAATGCAAGCTTCCATGCACAAAGTACAATTGTACAAACAATAAAACACTAAAAAACTTTGTTCAAAGACTTCAAGATCTAAACACAAGATTCACACGCATTTAATAAAGAAAATCCACAAATTAAAACTGTGTGAACAACCATATATATATTTTACAAATATTATTATATATTTAAAATATGTTGTAGACGCATGGTGCTTCAATGCCACATGCATTATTAAGCAATCAGGAGTTAACAATATGTTATTAATTAATAAATTAATTATTCTACCTATGTATGATTTGCGATAAAGTATATGTTAGTAATTTTTTTAACTAGTTCTGACCAATTTAAAGTCAACGTTTAACCATTCAACGCTTTGTCATCACATTTTCTCCCTAACCCCCGAAATGTTGGCAAGCAACCAACTTTAGTTGTTTCTTATTATATTGAAATTTGATTTGTTTATGATTAAATTGTGAAAATATAATGAAGTGACATTAGTGTTATAAAAAACTACCAACATAAATAATTTCTTAATTATATAAGATTTTTTAAGCTCAACTTAAAGTGGTTCAAAGTTATTAAAGACTCATATAGTCAATTTAACAATATGCGTATTTAAAAAAAAATATAAAATTTTGATATGCTAAAATCGAATTAATAGAACTTTTTATTTTACAGTATCACAAGTTACCCATTAAATATATTATTTAATTGTGTTGTGTGTTATAAGATCGTATCAAAGAATATGTACATTAATCATCTATATTTTTTGAAAAAAAAAATGAGTAAAAATAATTCTGAATTAAATAATATGATAAATGAGTTAAATCATTTAAATTTAAATTTAATTTAAACTAGTTATTTTCCGCCCGCGCGTTGCGGCGGGACCCAATGACTACAAAAGGCGTGTAAGCAATGGCAAACAGATACCGAATATCAAAACATAAATAAAATGACGTGGTAAGAATAGTCACTCCGTCATAAAAATACGATTTTAAATAACCTAATATATAATAATAGGACCCACACGTCCTACACGTTGGAAATTCGGTTGTTTTCAGTTCAATTATTACGGTGCTAACACGTTAAAATATGGATGAGCTCGGTACCGGTAACGACAGCGAAAGTACCGATCTAGAAAATTATCGAAATTAGGTACCGGCACCCAAAATGCTCGGTACAATATGGTATGGTATTTGAAGGTAAAAATCAATAAATACAGGTATGGTGCTAGACCGGTGTCAAACCTAAAGTAACAATTCTGAAAACGCCAAAAGGTGGATACCAAATTGGTACCGAAAATGATTTGGTACTGATACGATACCGGTTCGTTTACAGAATTTGATACGATTTGCTCATCAATATTCTAAATATCCAAGTTAATTTTACATGCTACAATTCATTCATTACAGAAGAAAACAAAAAAGAAAGCAAAATAAGTTGTTGTGTATATAAAACCTCATTCAAACAAAAAACAGTTTACTTACTGTGTGTATGAAAAGTAATCTAAACGATGCAATTACTTGCATTACTGCGTTGCTACAGGATTTGTGAGCTCGGTACCAACCGGTACCGAAAATACCGTTACCGAAATCCCCATAAGTGGGTACCGGTACCGAATATACCTAGTATGGTACGGTTCGGTACTGGTACGGCACCGGTATTTGAGGGTAAGAACCGGTGAATACCTGTGCAGAACCGGTACCGAAAATACACCGGTTTTGTAAAATTAAGACCAGTATCTATACCCGATACCATTTGCTCATCTGTTAATCCTAATTTTAAATAATTCTAGTAATTCTAATTTTAATTTAATAATAATATATGAATTTAATAATAATATTACACCGTTCATTCAGTTTATGAATTATCGTATATGAATAATAATATAAAACTGAAACATGATAAATATGATTGATAAACTTTAACTCGGTTTGCGTGGAACTGGAGTGGATGGGACTTTTAAAAAAGGAAAGTTCACCAACCACGCCCTTCAACTTTTGACAAAAATACTCCGACACCCCTTTGGTTTAGATTCTAATTATTTTGACCAAGTGGCTATGGTAGTTGATAGTCGGTAGTTGGTACATCGGATGTACATATGAGTATGTATATAAGGAACTTGTAAATAAATGAGTAAAAGGGGTGATTATTAATCTTACAGTTAACTGATACTTATCGGATTTTCTTGTTTTGATCAGATCCTCTATATATTATGTAAGATGACTTTCTTGATGTACTTGTTGTCGTGAAGACATCTTTTCATACGAGCGGTTAATCATTTTAGAGGATGGAAAGTCTTACAGTCAACTCAACTGTTATAACCGTACAGTCAAAAGATGTATAAAAGCTAATTGTTGAGTAACATAACTCAACATAGAACATACAATTGCATGTCATTCTAGTTTTGGCTATGTGATAGAGGCTCTTCCCTCTTAACCAAAAAAAAAAAAAAAAAAAATCAAAGTTTAAATATTGGCATGAGGTGTAATTTAGTATCTATTGGTGTAGCTTAAGAGTAGGATTAGGAACAATTGCATGGAATTTATAAACCTAGTTGAAATGCACAAAAAATCTAAATCAGGAGCTGACACGGGCGGAGCTTTTAAGGGGCAAGGGGGTGTACACGTCCCCACCAATGTTTCGGTTAGTAGTGTAATTTTTTCGATTTTTCGTCCGAAATTTTTAAAATGATATAGGTCTGTCCCCGCCAATTATTTTGCCTAAAAACTCCCTGCCTCTACCAAGTTTATTGTCCAAGAAAATTATACATATCCGTATTGGGTTAAAAAACGTGAACAATTGGGCTATTAGTATTTTTTTATAATTGTTTTTAAAACACGAAGTGAGTTTAAATAAAATCTGAAACTAGTTTTTATAAAATGAATTTTGAGGGTTCAAATTTAGTTTTTTTTTATGTGTAAGAATCGGTCTTTTGAATGAATGAAAATTATTTGGTTTTATTTGGAGTTATTTTTGTTTGACCTGACCCGAATTGAATAGCCGACCCGAACATATAACTTGAAACATAGCGATAAGAAATTTTTTTGGGTCTCATGACTTTCCGCTCCACGGAACTTTTGGTGAAGCTCCGCCACTAAAAGCTGATGTATAATACTTCACCACCACAAATGCAAAATGGACATAACCAAAGCTAATCCTCTCATATCCTGCTTCAGTGTACTCCGTTGGCCATTTCGGAGGGGCCTTGTCCAAGTTTCGGCCCAGAACACGCATTTTAGTGGGAGTTATGGACACTTTTATTTTTTTTTAGTGTTTTATGCATATTGTTTTTGGGCTTTTGTTTGGCCTATAGCCTTTTTTGGCGAATTTCCGTCTTTATTTATATCTTTCTCATGTAAAATTCGAATCGTCGGTTATCAATTTTGAGATCACTGTTCATTTCAAATTGTCTGCCCTTTGGGTTGAATTTTGAGGGTTTAGGGAAGATCATCACACGTATTCATAGAATCAACGTGATTTGTTCTTTATTATCATATCACATCAGGGCCAAGCCGAAGCTTATTTGACATATTATAAGCAAGCCTTGCAAGCCCATGTGAGGTTCTAAAAAAACAAGGACCAGTCGTTCTTTCTGCCTATTATCATGGGTTATTTGTTCACTCATCTAGTAACCCAATGCCTGTGGATAGAATCTTAATTAATCATTGGGACACTCCTTAAAAGACGCATATGAGTAACTAGAAATGCTGACCCGAGCCTGATTTGAGTTAATATGAGTTCGGGTCAGAAAAAGTCACATAATATTTAATATTTATTAATTAGTTGAATTTAATTAATATTTTAATTTTAAATTTCTTTTATTTATTTTTTCCTTTTAATAATACGTTTGGAATTTCGTAATGCGTTTGATCAGGTCAAAACCTAACAATCCCCGCAGTGCAGCGCAAGCTTAATTACTAGTACTCATTTAATTATATCAACCTTTTGTTATAAAAAAAAAAACTAATTTAGCTCTCAACATTTAGTTATATTTATTTTATCTTCTAAAATGTTCATTTATTAATTTACAAAAATTAAAATTTTATTTTATAAATACTTAAACTAATTTTTAAGTTTTTCCTTATTTACTACCAATTTTTTTATCACTGTTTAATGAACGCTTAATTTTCAAAATTACGAAATAATAATTCATAACTATAATGGTATAGTTAACTACGGATTCCCAATTGACACACCGACTTACACGATGAGAAAATTTTGTGAAATTAACAAAGAAATATAAACAAAATCTCATGTGACACTAGATAAAAACACTGAAATTCAATTGAAAAGATAATGGGAATTGATCTAACTCAGGAAAAATTGTAAGGCAATTGTAAGGCAGCCTGATCCAACCTGATCTAAAATATGTAAATTGAGTTGATAGATATCCGAACACAAAAACTCAGTGAAACCAATGAAACAAAATTTATGAGTCCATCATTAGATATATCATATAACCAAGTGATCGAGATTGTTTTCATGTGCTTATGCTTTTTATAAAAAAAACTTACAATGTATTAAAATTAATTTTTTTTGAAAACCAAAACCACATCCACCTACTAGCAAGGAGCTAGTAGAGACCGAGCCAAAGAACAACAAACAGACCCCAAAAAGCTTTCTACTTTGGCCACTCTAAGTCCACCTTTTCTAATCCATAGGCAATTTAAAGCCTTTATGTTGTCGATAATCCTATCCACTACAAACGGGATATTAGAAAACACATGATTATTACGAGCTCTCTAGATACACCAACCGATTATAGCTTAGATCGTTTCCTTTGTGAACTTACACTCGACCACATTCTTGTGGATGTCCATGAGGTAAAGCTATGGTCCACTTAGACCTGGCAAACGGGTCGGGTCGGGTCATGGGTCAAAACAGGTTCGGGTCAAAACGGGTCAATTACAAAAAAAGTTGTTTTGGTTCGGGCCGAAACGGGTTCAGGTCAGAACGGGTTCGGGTTGAAACGGGTCCGGGTCAGAACGGGTTTCGGCCGTGTTGGTTAAAAATTGCTTTCTCTAAAAAAAGAGATTGTACTTTATTAAAAACCGAAACGAAACAAAAAACTAAAAGGATTGAAACCGATCCGAAACGAAACCGAAAAAACCATCAAAACGAAACAAAAAATCAAAACCGAATTGAAACGAAACCGAATAAACGACTAAACAGAAACAAAAAAACCGAAACAACGAAACACAAAAAGCTGAAGAGATCGAAACCGATCTGAAATGAAACAAAAATACTGACAAAATTGAAAGCAATACGAAACGAAACCAAAAAAATGGATCAAAACGAAATAAAAAATCAAAACCGACCAAAACGAGACAAAAAAACCGAACTGAAACGAAACAAAAAACTGAAAAGATCCAAACCGATCCGAAAAGAACCTAAAAAACCCGATCAAAACGAACCTAAAAATCAAAACTCAACCGAAACGAAACCGAACAAACGGAAACAAAAAACCGAAACCGAAACGAAACAAAAAAAACTGAAAATATTGAAACCGATTCGAAACGAAACCGAAAAACCGACCAAACCGAAACAAAAACGAAACCAAACCGAAACCCGTCTCGACCCGAAACTCGTCCCGCGCGGAAACTCGTGTCGGCCTAAAACCTGTTGCGATCCGAAACCCGTCCCGCCCGGAAACCCGTGTCGGCCCGAACCCGATCCGAACAGACCCGTTCCGATCTAAAACCCGTCCCATGCCAGAACCCATCTCGGTCCGAAACTCAATTCGAACTGAAACCGTTCCGATCCAAAACCTGTTTCGTGCCGTAAACCGTCTTGTGCGGATACTTGTGCCGGCCCGAAACCCATTCTGATCCAAAATCTGACCCGTTACTTTAAGGTGCTAACCCACATTGACCCATTTCTTTAAAGTTGTCGACCCGCTTTGATCCGAAAATAACAAGATGGAATTTCAATTGACCCGTTGTGACCCGTTTAGTTAGAATATCTTACCCAAACTAACCCATAAAATTTTAAAAGCAACCCAAACAAACCCACTTGAAAGCCTTTGGGTCAAAATTGCCACCTCTAGGTCCACTGCTATACAAGCACAGACTACAAATACTAGGGCCGATAACAACGTTACGTTTAATCAACTCATCCAAAGTGGGTAATCTATTTTAGCTAACCCTCCAACCGAACACCTTAACCTTGATGGGCACCCAAGCATTCCAAAAGAGAGAGAGAGAGGACTCTTTTGATGACTCGGATTTAACACAATTAAGGCTTTTTTTCACCAAAAAATCTCCAGAGACATCCCCTAATGAGATCCAGCGATCTCGCCTAGAATCTAATTTAACCGGAAAATGATCCATAATGAGGCTAAATAGTTTCGTTGCTTCCTTGCCATCCACAATCGTAGCCTTCCAATTCCACTTGAGAGAAGTAGAACCATCCGTGCTCACACATTTATCAGCCACAACACAAGTATTACCTCCAAACTAAATATATATTCTAATAATAACAATAACAACAACCAATTTTCACTATTTGTTAAGTGGTAAATACTATGGCTTATTAAATGGGTTATGTTCGGTGATTGACAGATCGAACAAGACATGAAACCGAAAGTTTTACATGAACCTAAAATCATGTCACACACATGAACTCAACACAACCCGTTTAACCTAAAAAAATTACTTGTATGTTTTGCGTTTTGGTACTTTAAAGTTCTAAAGTTACATATAATTTTTATTTATTAAACAACCCTGTTTATCTATACCAACTTCTTCTTTATTGACACGAACATGACCTATTTAGGTAAACGTGTTTGCAGGTTCCACTTGAAACTGAAACAAACCTACTTAAACCCAAAATTATGAATCTTGTGTTAAGTTTGTGTCATGTTAAAAGTTCACATCCCTAGTAAACACCTAACTATTTATTAACAAAGGAGACAATCATCGGATATGACAATGAGTCAAGAATAATATACTCATATTACACGATATCATACACCCTTCAAAATACATAAAACCTTTCATTACTAATCTCATACCCGAATACTTGTCAGCCGTCCCACTAACCATCTCAAACGTTTCGATTTTCTTGTTAGGTTTATGTTTTTCCTTCTTTTTAATCATATCCATAATCAAAGTGGGCGATGGATCCATATGGAGAAGCATTTGCCCACCATCTCGGCCCAAACAAAACTTGTTGACTCAGCCCATCAACTATTCTGTTGAGCCCATTTGTTTTTGGGTTTTAAGTTTAAACCTCCGTTACATACATACATACATACATTTCTCATTTCATCATTTCTGAAACAATTTTATCCCCTTTTGGTTTTTCCAATTTTGAAGGAACAAAAATCTGCAATGGCTTCTTCAGTTGCTGCTTCAATTTCATCTTGTTTCCATGGCGAACACTTATCTTCTTCACGCTCTTCTCTTTTCTCCAGGGATACACTCTCCTTCTCCCCTTTTATCTCCTCTGGTAATTCCATCAATCTTGCAGTTTGTATTATTTGTGGGTTTAAATGTTCTTTAATCTTTAACTAATCATACGTTTGTTATGCCCAATTCTTTGAAAGTTTGTAGTGATTATTGATACGTCTACATATGTGTACTTAGTTTGAATGTCTTTGGATATAATTTGTCTCAAGATTTTGTGTAGGTTTAAGGGTATTTCAGATACTTGGTAAATTTAGGGGTGTTAATTGTTAAATGAGTCGTATTCGTTGTTTACGGGTTGGCTTGTCGAGCGCGTGCGTTTGACACGAACTCGAACCCGGAAATATTGAAAAATGAGCCTGAAATCAACACGGGTTTTGACGGGTTGAGATAAACATGACCCGTTTTACTTGAAATTTTGTTTAGCATACTTTTTCTTGGATTTAACTGCCATTTTCGTTCCTATAGTTTGTCCAATTATGGCAGTCTAGGCCAAATTCAAATTTGTACCGTTTCCGTCTCTGTCATTCTTGAAACATGTCAGTTCCATCCAAAAAGCTAAGGTTGAATCGAATAATTGGACAAACCACAGGCAGTTAACTCATGTTTTTTTTGGACGGAACTGGCATGTTTCAAGAATGTCAAGGAGGAAAATGGTACAAATTTAAACTTGGTCTATACTGGCATAATTGGACAAACCACAGGGACGAAAATAACAGTTAACTCTTTTTCTTGCATGTAAATACGCTAATGTTACTAATCTACAACAAAAATTTTGAATATATATATACACAAAATTATGTATATACTATATAATCTTAACACTCGTTTCTTTTTTAAATTTAAAAATTTGGCATAAAATATCCAACCAATTTGGTTATGACATAATACGGATTTTTAATTATTTTAAAACATAAACGGGTCAACCCACGACGACCCGTTTCGTTGAGTGCGTTAGCATGTTTGGCGTGGAATTGACCCGACCCGTTTAAAATAAACCTATATTCGCGAGTTTCATGCTATGTTAGAAATTCACACCTCTAAAGCAAGCTCATTTTAATATTAGAGTAAATTACGATTTTGGCCCCTGTGGTTATATCACTTTTACCCTATTAGCCCAAAATAGATTTTTTTTTAACATTTGTGCCCCCAGGGTCTCTATAACTAACTATTTTGGCCCCTGAGTCTAACTCAACCCATTACCCTGAGTCTAACCACAAGGGCCAAAATCGTAATGAGTTGAGTTAGACTCAGGGGCCAAAATAGTTAGTTATAGAGACCATGGGGGCACAAATGTTAAAAAAATCTATTTTGGGCTAATAGGGTAAAAGTGATATAACCACAGGGGCCAAAATCGTAATTTAGTCCTAATATTGTCATGGGATGATGGGGTTACTAATTACTGAAATATGTGTTTTGGTGAATGATTTGCAAATTCAGGTAACAATTCAAACGGCAAAAAACAATTTTTGGTTTTAGCAAAGAGATTATCAGGACTGGAGGAGGCTATGAGAATAAGAAGGTAAGGAGAATTAGAGTATTTGGACTAAAATACACTTTGCACATATACCTAATTTCAAACACATTTTCTTGACAGTAAATTGCCAAAATAGTCCCCTGAGGTTTGGGCATGTTTGCTAATTTCATCCAAAACAACTTTTTGTACCATATTGCCCTTCACTTTTGGGATTTTTTTGCCATTTTCATCCAAACGTCTACTTTGAGTTATTTTTTATGTCTGATATTTAGATCATCATCATCATACTCGGTAAATCCCACCAATAGCAAAGCTAAGGTAGGGTCTGAGGATGGTAGATGTAGACAGCCTTACCTCTACCCCGTAGGAAAAGAGAGGCTGCTTCCAGTGAGACCCCCGGCTCGATTGTAGTTTTGTATCAAGCCTTGGACCTAAGACACATAACACTCAAACAATCGGGACAGAGACTGATTGGTGCATGTACCCCGTGTCTCTCAACTATCAACGTCACCACATGATGCATGATTAACCATCCGCCAGCTTTTAACGTTATTTTCACGAAATTAGTAAAATAACGTTAAAGTTAGTACCATTGCACTTTTGCCCCCCGAGCAGCCACACATATATACATTATATGTGTACGCCGCAAGCGGGGCAAAGAATTTAGATGTATGGATGAAAATGGCAAAAAAAGTTAGACGTATGGATGAAAATGGCAAAAAATCCAAAAAGTGAGGAGCAATATGGTACAAAAAAGTTGTTTTGGATGAAGCTGACAAACATGACTAAACCTTGGGGACGATTTTGGCAATTTACTCTTTTCTTGATTAATATTTTTTGAACGTGTAGGGAACGTGAGCAAAGAACTACGAACCCGACTAAACGAAGAACACCTTTAAGGCGTTTAAAGGTATCGCCACGTCTTCCTGTGCCCGATCACATACAGAAGCCTCCTTATGTAAGCACAAAGGTGTTACCGGAGATTTCAAGTGAATTTCAAATTCATGATGAAGAAGGGATTGAGCGTATGAGGGCTGCTTGCCACCTGGCTGCTAAAGTTTTGGAGTATGCGGGAACATTGGTTAGGGTAAGAACATATCTATATCTATATCTATATCTATATCTATATATATATATATAATAAAAGAAGATAATGGGGACACATGTCATTCACCGGAGCTATCTAATTTTTTGTTTTCCTGCTTTTGTCTCCTACTTAATTATGGATGTTTATTATTTTAAGAGTAAATTGCCATTTTGGTCCCTGTGGTTTGGTCACTTTTGCCACTTTAGTCCAAAACTCAAACTTTTTGCATCTGGGTCCCGGTGGTTTCAGTTTTATTGCCATGTTGGTCCAAAAATGAAATCATGTCATATTTGTCTTATAAAATCCTGCAAATTTTGTCATTTTCCGCAGGGGCAAAATGATCATTTCTTTTTATAAATAAATACCATATTTTATAAGACAAATATGACCTGATTTGCCTCTGAGGAAAATGACAAAATTGCAGGATTTTATAAGACAAATATGATCTTATTTCATTTTTGGACCAAAATGGCAATAAAACTGAAACCACAGGGACCCAGATGCAAAAAGTTTGAGTTTTGGACTAAAGTGGCAAAAGTGACCAAACCACAAGGACCAAAATGGCAGTTTACTCTTATTTTAATTAAAGATATGACCAAATGAATTTAATATGAAGTTTATTATTATTTTTTTTAAATAAAACTTATATTTATTACTTAAAAGCTTATCCAAGTTCAAAAATATGTTTGTTAAAAATTTTAAAAACGAAGAATAATGATGCTAATTGTTTTATGAGTGATTTCTAAAATTTTCAAATATTTAATGTGGTTAGATGATAAGAATGCTAAAACTTCAATTTGTTCAATAATAATAAACAATAGGTGATATTAAAAAAAATCAAAATTAATACCCGGTTGAAAGGCCTAATGTTTTAAAAGTTAACTTAACAAAATTTTTAACTGTCACGTCAATTTTCATTTTTAAATACTATCTTGACGATTGTATATGTTAACAAATTACATTATATTTTATTCTATTAGTATAATACACGGGTTTATTCAATCGTTCTATTCAATGCATATGTTTCTTTTTTTTTTCAAACGTAACTTTTTTATTGCTAGTTATATAACACTACATTTATCAACCCATGTAATACACGGGATTATAACCTAGTAATAAGTATATATATTAGGTTTATAGTTCGTTTATGTGTTTGTTTTTGTTCATTTGTTCGGTTAAGTTAAACAAACGAATATGAACAAAGTCTCAGTTCTCATACGTGTTCGTTTACATCAGATAATTGGATCACAACAGTTGTAATAAAACGGAGGGTAAAATTAGTGTTTGGATGTTGTAAATAATGATTTGATAATCTTATTTATCAGCCATCGGTGACAACAAATGAAATAGACAAAGCTGTGCACCAAATGATCATAGATAACGGTGCTTACCCTTCACCTCTTGGGTACGGTGGGTTCCCGAAAAGCGTGTGTACGTCTGTGAATGAGTGTATGTGCCATGGAATACCTGATTCTCGTCAACTGCAAGATGGAGATATCATAAATATCGATGTCACCGTTTACTTAAATGTAAGCTGATAATGGAATCAATCAACTAATATTTATTTATACGGGAAGATTATGTTTCTGTTTAACGTATTGTTTTTTTTTAATTTTTTATTTTTTTATCAGGGTTATCATGGTGATACCTCAAAGACGTTTTTCTGTGGAAATGTTAATGATGCTGCGAAACGACTTGTTAAGGTACACTGCCAAATAATCGTATTATGATTATTAATATTTTTGGTTAGGTAAATCTGATATTACAACCATAGTTGTTAATGGCGAATAGCGACAAATAACGATAAGGTACTATACGCTACATAGCGAATAGCGATAAATAGCGGGCACTATTTTATAAATAGCGATACACTAGAAAAAGATTAAAAAAATTATATGTATATTTATCAAAATACCCTGGTATATACGCTATTTTACATGTATATTTAACAAAAACCTAAAATCCAGCTATTTTATAGCTATATTTAATCGCTATTTATATTAAAAAAACCTTGAAATCCCGCTATCTTGAAGCAACCTTCAACCTATACGCCTATGCAGTTAATAATATCGGTGATATATAGGTTATATCGGTCCCCTAGTAAATTATCGGTCAGAATATCGGTATCGGCAATATTGACCGATATATCACCGACATTTGACCTATATTTGACCGATATAACCGACATATCACTGAATTGTTAGTGTTAAATTGCTATATAAATTCTGCATTACATTAAAATTACCGATATCCCACCGATATCTCACCGATATTTTACCGCATTAACTGCATAGCTACACGCTATTCGCTATAGCGACCACTATTGACAACTATGCTTAGAGCTAGTTTTAGGGGTATATCTGAAATTGCCCCTTTTTACTTTTCGTTCATACTTCATAGTGTATTTATTGATTATTAATAATTAAAAGAATACGTAATTTCAACCAAAAATATATAATTATAAGTAGTTATAAAATCGGACCCAAGGATATAAATTCTGTAAGATTTTTATTCTATTAAAATTATCGCTCGGTTGCAAGTTTCCGAAACACTTTCTCCATTGATGACAGGTTACCGAAGAGTGTATGGAAAGAGGTATTGCAGTTTGCAAAGACGGAGCGCTTTTTAGAAAAATCGGGAAAAGAATTAGGTACTTTACTCGTTTAACTAAAAGAAATTGTATCAATTATTCTCTTGCACAAAAACCGTTGACCTTTGAATGTCAAACACTGACTTCCTGAGCTACTTTAGGGCGTCTATCGATTGTAGTATTAAGTTATTAACTAGTCACTTGTGTGATTTTCTCAGTGAACATGCGGAAAAATTTGGTTTTGGCGTCGTGGAGCGTTTTGTCGGCCATGGTGTGGGGACGGTATTCCATTCGGAGCCACTTATATTGCATCATCGTATGTTTTTATTTTCGTTTTCCATTTAAAAGGTTTAAATACAAAGGGCTGTTAACGTACAAAGTGTAAAAAAATTTTACAGGGTGCGTAATTTTTTTTTTTTTTTCATGCGTTAATTTTTTTTTGTTATTTCTTTCGTGTGTAATTTTGATGCGTAATTACTGTTTTCGTCCTTGTGGTTTGTCAAAAATCACTATTTCAGTCCATTAGTTTAAAAATTGCGATTTCAGTCCCTGTGGTTTCACTTTCGTAACCATTTCAGTCCCTGTGGTTTCACTTTCGTAACCATTTCAATCCATTATTCTGTTAAGTACAGGGACTGAAATGGTTACGAGGTGGACTGAAATGGTTACGAAAGTGAAACCACAGGGACTGAAATCGCAATTTTTAAACTAATGGACTGAAATAGTGATTTTTGACAAACCACAGGGACGAAAACAGTAATTAACTCTTTCATTTATTTTTGAAAATTGGTTACGTTTGTTATACAGGCAATGAAAAGCCGGGAAGCATGGTCAAAGGTCAAACGTTCACCATAGGTGAGTAACGAGTTCTTGAATCCCTTGCGCGTGTATGAAAATTATAAAAATAGTTGACTAAAAGACCGATTATTTTTCAATCGAATTATAAGATATATATTTTTTTTGTTTTGTGCAGAACCGATTCTTACACTTGGAACGACGGAGTGTATAACATGGGAGGATAACTGGACGACGTTAACAAGGGATGGCAGCCTTGCTGCTCAGTTTGAGCACACCATTTTGATCACTGCAACGGGTGCTGAAATCTTGACAAAGTGTTGAAGGTTTCACCGTCTTCTTCGACTTATTGTTGTTATATTGATCAGTGATGTGAAATTCCCAAAATGCCCTTTAGCAGTGCTGATATATTTGATGAAATACTAGATTTTATGGTGTATAGAATTAGAAACAGACTTATGATTCTTTATGTTCTCTGTGTTCAACTGTGTCATATGAAGTAGTTAGATAAATCAAACTCGTTTAAGATTGATTATGAATCAGTTCTTCTAAGGTTTGTGAATACCTAAGGTTAAAAAAATTATTATTTTTAAATATAATAAATAATTTAAAAAAAAATGTCATGTCACTACCATATTCCTCTTACTATTTTAATTATTTATTGTATCATTTTCAGTTCTTTTTTACTATTAGTGATAATGATAATGATAATTGTTTACCCTTTTGAGATATACTAGATTGCTACCCTATGTCGCGTGTTGCAGCGGCAACGTCTTAGTTGTTTATAGTTGCCGGCACGTTATGTGATCGTTAGTTATATGAAAACGCGTGTTTCGGCATATCCGATCTAACTCAATGTAAACTATATAAGCATTGCGGTTACAAAAGAAACGGAATCGAACTCGGGGTGGTTCGTTTAGTGAGGGTTCCACTTAACCACTATATCACCCTTACTTTTGTATCAAGACCTAGCGACGTTAAAATGTACACTAACTCGAATTTATGCCATCAAATGAAAACGTGTTAGCTTTGACCCCGCTTGTTTCCGAGAACAATTTAAGTGAAGAACGTGAATTTATACCTACACATAATAATAAACATGAAAATATATTATATTTTACTCGACTTGTTTCGAAAAAATTATATCAAAACGTGAATTTATAACGACATATACTTAATAACAACCATATTATAAAACAGGTTTACGGCTTATACACGAAATAAAAGAAAAAAAAAGGGAGGGAAAGACGAAAAAAGTAGATAAGAAAAAAATAAATAAGAGAAAAGGGGGAAACATGAAAACAAAAGCATGATGACACTTAATATTACGTGAAAAAAACTTCTAAAGGGTGCAATTAAC
The DNA here is from genome assembly GCF_002127325.2 of Helianthus annuus. Lineage (NCBI taxonomy): Eukaryota > Viridiplantae > Streptophyta > Magnoliopsida > Asterales > Asteraceae > Helianthus > Helianthus annuus. Next base: position 184,803,416 of record NC_035449.2, on the reverse strand, counting down.
AGGAATCGAACCAGAGCCATGAGATTGGAGCACCAAAGCCTCATCCAATCCATCCAACCTTCATTTTATTACAGACCGTGTAGTAGTGTAGTATATATCAAAGAATGGGTCGGTGGCTTTTGATGTGACAGCCACCGACATTTAACTTTAAGATTATATAAATTATAATAAATGTTATAATTTTTTTCTCCTATCGAATCAATACTTGGCTTTCAGATAGAGAAGTAAATAGTATCATAAATATCAATATCAATAATAAATTATAATAATTCAAAACCATCTTAGTCCATATGTTGTTCTTTTAAACATCTAATTGCCACGTGTTAATATATTATGAGGCATTGACTAAATTGAGCGGGAAAAGAAAACAAGGGTGTTTAGGACTTTTTCCCTCCCATGTTATTCAAACCCCGTATCATCTTTTATCTCAATCAAATCTGAGTTTCCTAAATTACTATCATTTCAATCTTTTAAACCTTAAATCTAATTACATGTTTGTTATATAGAAAAAATAATAAAAACATAAATAAACTATTTCGAGTGTTGACTTCTTAAGGTAGGGTAGATCTTCCACAAGATAATACCGAAACCGGAAATGTACGTCTTTATCACGCGGCTCCATAAGGACGTTTTCGTCAAAAATTAACTCAACGGGCGCATCTCTTATGTGGACATGTGATATTGCATGATCCAAGACCGTCGTCCTTCAAGATCATGGAATGTAATTCCAATTATAAGAAGTATTTTCTTTATACAACCCGTTTAACACACGAGAACTTAGACTATCTATAATCTATAATCTATAAATTATAATAAATCAAAACCATCTTAGCCCACATGTCGTTCTCTTAAACATCTAATTGCCACGTGGCAATATATTGTGAGGCATTAACTGAATTTGAGCGGGAAAAGAAAACAAGGGTGTTCAAGACTTTTTCTCTCCCATGCTATTCAATCCCGTATCATCTATTCTCTCAATTAAATTCGAGTTTCCTATATTACTATACTTCAATCTTTTAAACCCTAAATCCAATTACATGTTTGTTAACATTCAAATAATTGTGGTCAACGTTTGTTAACATTCAAAAAAAAAAAAAAAATGTTAACATCCAAATTTCAAATTCCATTAATTTTGGCTACATTTATTATTTTCTAAAAATTGCGAGTGAATTTTGTTAATATAGTAAATGTATATTTTGTAGATAGTTCTGCTATTTAAGGTAAATTAATGTTAGCATTAATTGTAACTAAAAAGAGTTCTTTCTTGATTTAGAAAATAAGAAAAAGTATATCGTAAAATATATGCTTTAACGTACATTGCGTATGCGATGGCAAGTCGCACGTTATAACAGAAATCGCATGTTGATAAATTAACCAAAATCGAATGTAGATGAATACTAAAATCGCATGGTTATAGTTAACCAAAATTGCATGTTGCTGCTCAGTTTGAGCACACGATTTTGATCACTGCGACGGGTGCTGAAATCTTGACAAAGTGTTGATGGTTTCACCGTCTTCTTCGACTTATTGTTGTTACATTGATCAATGATGTGAAATCCCCAAAATGCCCTTTAGCAGTGCTCATATATTTGATGAAATACTAAATTTTATGGTGTATAGAATTAGAAACAGACTTGTGATTCTTTATGTTCTCTGTGTTCAACTGTGTCATATGAAGTAGTTAGATAAATCAAACTCGTTTAGGATTGATTATGAATCAGTTCTTCTAAGGTTTGTGAATACCTAAGGTTAAAAAAATTATTATTTTTTTTAAATATAATAAATAATTTCAAAAAAGTGTCATGTCACTACCATATTCCTCTTACTATTATATAATTATATAAATATTATATTATATAAATATTATATATTATATTATATTATATAAATATTGTTGGAGAAGGACAATGAATAGTAACTTTATTTTTATAATAATATATAGTTTTTGGTTTTTCTTTTATTTAATTTATTATAATAGTTTATTATTATATTTACTTTTAATAATATATTTTTTCACTTTTTTTTTCACTTTTTTAAAACCATGTATTTCCTGTATCATTTTTTTATTATTTTTTAGAAATTATATTAATTTATCGAATAATTTGATATTTCTTTAATAATTTACATTTATAACTTTTTTCTAAAACCTTAAGTACGTAGTTGTGCTTGATTTTTTCCCCGACATTCTGTTATAAATTTTGTTAAAAACGAAGTTGTACTCTAAATAAAGTATATATTTGGTATCTGTTGATGAAAGACAATGAATAGTAACTTTAATTTTATAACAATATATAGTTTTTTGTCTTTCTTTTATTTAATATATTATAATAGTTTGTTATTATATTTAGTTTTAATAAAATATTTTAAATTTTTTTCCTTTTTTTAAAACCATATATTTCCTATACCATTTTTTTAATAATTCTTTTTTTCTTTTTTAGAACATATATTAATTTATCGATTAATTTGATATTTCTTTAATAATTTACATTTATAACTTTTTTCTAAAAACTTAAGTACGTAGTTTTGCTTGATTTTTCCCTGACATTCTGTTATAAGTTTTGTTAAAAACATAGTTGTACTCTAAACAAAGTATTTTTTTTTTGAACGGCAAATTTGGATCACTGACGGACCACTGGAGTATCATCGTGCCACCAGCAGAACCACCCGATCATATCCATCTCCACTAGGCAATAATGCCTATACACCAATTCAGGAGGAAACCCAATAAATCTGGGAAAAACCCCCTTTGTGGGAATCGAACCCATGACCTAATGGTCATAAGCCTTATCTAAACAAAGTATTTATTTGGTATTATAAAACAGTATGATGATAAATTAAACCGTTCTAATAGTTTGGCTTTTTAAACAACATGTTTTTTCAAATCACGTTTGTTTTACATTATTATTTGTGCGGTTTCACCGCAATGCGCGATGTAAAAAAAACTAGTTTTAATTATTTATTGTATCATTTTCAGTTCTTTTTTTACTATTAGTGATAATTGTTTAACCTTTTGAGATATATTATAATAAATGTTATAATTTTTTTTTCTCGTATCGAATCAATACTTGGCTTTCAAATAGAGAAGTAAACAGTATCATAAATATCAATATCAATAATAAATTATAATAAATCAAAACCATCTTAGGCCATATGTCGTTTTCTTAAACATCTAATTGCCATGCAGTAATATATTATGAGGCATTGACTGAATTTGAGCGGGAAAAGAAAACAAAGGTGTTCAAGACTTTTTCTCTCCAATGCTATTCAATCCCGAATCATCTATTCTTTCAATCAAATTCAAGTTTCCTAAATTACTATCATTTCAATCTTTTAAACCTTAAATCCAATTACATGTTTGTTAACATTCAAATAATTGTGGTCAACGTTTGTTAACATTCAAAAAAATCTATTAACATCTAAATTTCAAATTCCATTAATTTTGGCCACATTTATTATTTTCTAAAAATTGCGAGTGAATTTTGTTAATATAGTAAATGTATATTTTGTAGATAGTTTTGCTATTTAAGGTAAATTAATGTTATCATTAATTGCAACTAAAAAAAAGGTTCTTTCTTAATTTAAAAATAATAATTCGACGTAACTATATTATTTTGTTTCATGCAAGTATATTGTTGTTTTTTACTAAACAAATTAATATACGTCGTTTGTTATATATAAAAATTAATAAAAACATAAGTAAACTATTTCGAGTGCTGACTTCTTAAGGTAAGGTAAATCTTCCACAAGATAACACCAAAACCGCCACGCGGCTCCGTAAGGACGTTTTCGTCAAAAATTAGCTCAACGGACGCATCTCTTATGTGGACATGTGATATTACATGATCCAAGACCGTTGTCCTTCAAGATCATGTAATGTAATTCCAATTATAAGAAGTATTTTCTTTATACAACTCGTTTAACACACGATAACTTAAACTACCTATATCTATAATCTATAAATCTATAAATTACAATAAATCAAAACCATCTTAGCCCACATGTCATTCTCTTAAACATCTAATTGCCATGTGGCAGTGTATTGTGAGGCATTGACTGAATTTGAGTGGGAAAAGAAAACAAGGGTGTTCAAGACTTTTTCTCTCCCATGCTATTCTATCCCGTATCATCTATTCTCTCAATCAAATTTGAGTTTCCTAAATTACTATTATTTCAATCTTTTAAACCTTAAATCCAATTACATGTTTGTTAACATTCAAATAATTGTGGTCAACGTTTGCTAACGTTCAAAAAAAAAATGTTAACATCGAAATTTCAAATTCCATCAATTTTGGCTACATTTATTATTTTCTAAAAATTGCGAGTGAATTTTGTTAATATAGTAAATGTATATTTTGTAGATAGTTTTGCTATTTAAAGTAAATTAATGTTAGCATTAATTGTAACTAAAAAAGAATTCTTTCTTGATTTAAAAAATAAGAAAAAATATATCATACAATATTCTTTAACGTACATTGCGTATGCGATGATGGCAAGTCGCACGTTATAATAGAAATCACATGTTGATAAATTAACCAAAATCGCATGTAGATGAATACTAAAATCGCATGGTTATAGTTAACTAAAATCGCATGTTGATGAAACCCCAAAATCGCATGTTGATGCACAACCAAAATCGCATGAACTTTCAGTAATACCAAAATCGCACATTGATAATCCCTCGCGTACGCAATGTACGTTAAGGCATTTTGTACGTTAACCGCCCTCTAAAAACTAATAATTCGACGTAACTATATTATTTTGTTTTATGTAAGTATATTATTGTTTTGTTTTACTTAACAAATTAATATATGTCATTTGTTGTATATAAAAATAATTAAATCTTTATTAAAAAAGAGTTTTTGATTAAGGATCTTGATTTATTAAAATATTTTCTTGGTATTGAGGTCATTAAAAATGATGATGGGATTTGTCTTTCTCAAAGAAAATATCGTATGGACATATTAAACGAATATGGTATGAGTGGATGTAAACCTGTTAATTGTCCCATAGAGCAAAACTATGTTTTGACACGATTAAGTAAAAATGAAGATTTAAAAGGTGTAAGTGTCACTGAATATCAAAAGCTGGTAGGTAAATATATTTACCTATCTGTTGATACATTTATTGTGGATACGGCTCGCTCGGTTCGAGTATGTTACGAAGTGAAGACCGAAGCACGATATCCTCCATCGTGACTCAGAACGTGTTTATCCTTGTACGTGTTATAAAAACAGCTCCGCGTGTGAAGTGTGTTTGTCGATTGTTACTGTTGCTGCTGTTTGTTAATGATTTGTAAGTTGCAGTCCTTCACAAAGATGCTGCATGATCAGACTGTTGCATCATGGTTCACGAAGAACCCATCACATGCAGCCCCTGAAGAACATCAACATCAACTCACGAAGAACCTGTTTGGTGAATAACCCATTGACGAAGAACCTCAGGTGAAGAACCTCAGGTGAAGAACCTCCTGGACGAATTATGATGTTTGGCGAAGAACCAAGTCCTTCGTGGACGGCGAAGAACTGATCCCAGGCGAAGAATTCATTGGACGAAGAACCTGAGTTCTTCGTGAGTGATGGTTCTTCGTGGGCTTCACTTTGGGCCCAATAGGTTCTTCGATTGGCAGTGGATAAGGTTGTATAAATAGGGTGATGTTGCAAACAGAAGTAGTGGGCACACACCGAACACAAGAGAGAACACATAAGTGATAACTAAGAGTGCAGTGAGTTTGAGAGCAGTTTCTGTATCATAATCTTGTAACAAAACTTCCTGGTTTTAATATATTTGAGATTTAAACGTTGAATATTGTTCTAGTCTTGTGTCTATCTTGTGTTCTCTTCTCGGTTTGCATATCCGGTTGGTTTCCCCACAACCGGGTTTGTTCGTATCACAAGGATTAGGTTACTAGATCCTCCGCTAGTGGACCTACAAGTGGTATCAGAGCTATAGGATCGATTTCTTATTGAAAACCGAGTTTCCGGTGATATTTTCGAGTGGGTTTTGAGTTTTTCTTGGTTAAAAGTCAAAAACCCAGTTGTGTTTCATGAAAATTCTATTTTAAAACTCGAAAATCTATGTTATTTGATGTTTGATTCAGTTAGAACTTGTTAAAATCATTAGAGATTATCAAAAGTTCAAGTTGTTTTGAGTTTTAATGTGAATATCATAAAACGCCATTTTATCTGGTGAGTTGTTTTTGCCGGAAAAGTCATCGGAGTTTCAGTTGTATTATGGAAGATAAGATGTCTTCAGATTTGGTTTACCAACTCTCTGAAATCTGATAAGATAGGATAAGATTTGGTTGAAAATTTTTCACCAACTTGCACAACCTCCCATACCTGCGAAAGATCTATTAGTCAACGAACAACCTTATTTGCAGCTTTTCACCTTGACGAAAAACCTTGTTTGTCTGTTCCTCTCACGAAAAACCACTCATCTTGGGCCAATTGTTTGGGCTTGGTTTTACGGCCGAATGCATCTTTCGTGAGACATTATTTTTGTTAATTAAACTTTTTGCTGATTGGGCCTTTCAAGTTCTTCATGGGGTTTGTCACAAAATATTACAATCCACTAAATATCACATACAACAGTGGCTATGGTTTCTTGTGATTGGGCCTGATTGATTTATCACAAATTTTAGTAATCTGTTGGTCAGATTCTTCGTGGATGACATCTCACGAAATATCAATTATTATTATTATTATTATTAATATTATTATTATTATTATTTTTGTGAACATTAAGTTGGTGGTTTATTAGGCCCTACACACAATATTTTTCGGTAGCTTCTTTATTAGGCTGTTTTTTTTTCGTGAAAGATAAATCAATGTAACATTTGTATTTGTGGTCTTGTATTTTTCATTGCTCCTAGTCGTTTCACAATTGTTTCAAGATTGGTTTTTAAGCTGTTTGTTTTCTCTTCACCATGACTTCCGACTGGTGGAGTTGGAAACCTGATCCTAATGCGGATATGTATACGAGTAAAGGTTCAGGTCCAGTCCCTTCATGGGCTCAGACTCCCACGTCTTCATCATCAGCACAATCAAGTTCAATTACAGCAAATCAGTGGGCATTGGTTACTAACCAAAATCAAAGTAAACAGAAAATGGCAAGAAATATGTATGGTGAACCACAACCAGTTGCCTCAGAGCAAAGCTATCGGTCTATTGGGGTACCATTATCTCTTGATCCAAACAACAGTAGTCAAACAAGAACTGCGTTTTATGCCAAAATTGTCAAGGATGTCAGCACTGATGAGTCCTCGGGAAATGATGACAATTCTGAACATGGCGGTAGATCAGTTGAAGATGTTACAAGTTCAGTTGAAGATGGTACAGGCTCAAGTTCAAGCGAGGATGGATCAGGATATGAATCATCAAGGGAGGTTGTTGATTCTGAGGCAATTGAGTCACTATCTGAGAGCGAATCCAGTCAAGTATGTGTCGATAAACCAAGTTCTGATAGGTGTGATAATTGTGTTGAGTTAAATGCTAAATTGTCTGATTTGCAAAGCAAATTGTCGGATTTTCAAAGCAAATATGACGATTTGCAAAGCAAGTATGACGTGACATTTATCCACATCAAAGTTTGATCGTGGATCTTTCAAAATGCACAGAGGCCAATATGTTTCACAAAAATCATGAAAATGAATTTAAAAAGATAATTGACACATTGAAGGAAGATAAGTCCGAGCTAACAAAAATGGTTTGAAGAAAACAAACTGCAATAAACAATTACATCAATAGGCTCGAGGAAACACAAAAAGAATTGGCCTGTGTTAAGTGTGAAAGTGAGGCGATCCAACTTAAGTTAGATAGTTATTCAAACTCGAGGTATGTGCTGGATCACATCATTGACATACAGAAAAAGAAAGAAGATGTCACGTGCATTGGATATAAGAAGTGTCCTCCACCTATTAGAAACAATTATACCGCTATGCCTGATGAGGAGAATAAGCCTCACTTTGAGCCATCAGTTCCATTAGACGTTGAGGAATTTGCAGCTGGGCTCGGTTACAAAAAGGAAGTATCATCAGATTCAGATGTGTCAACAGATACGAAAGTATCAGCCGCTGAACATAATCAGGATCCTCCAGTCATTGTTGAGGATGCTGATTCTTCAGATGATGAATCCGACGATACTAACTCAGTACAGTCTGATGCGGTTATCAAAGAAGAGGACATATCTCTCGAGAATCATATTCTATGTGATCCTCCCGCAAAACCTGCTAAGACTGTTCTGGTTGAGTCCATGTCTGTGCAAGAGTCTGAGAGTTATGAAAGCGTGAATTTGCTTTACACGTTGATTGGATCTGTTGGACCGTTGTTTTGACCCGAAAAGTCAGCCGAGACAGTTCATCTTCACGTATAAAGGTGGAATCAGTATATATGAAGTAATACAGCTTGTCCTTTCAATTCCTATGCTTTTTATTGCTTTCTGAATAGATTTTGACAGAGTTCCGTTCCACAAGCACACACATACGTCCGCTCGAATGAACACAAGCATCAGGTATTTATAGGGCTGAGTGGTTCGCTCATATGGACTGCCATATGAGCGGACCTACAACTTTGTCACATAAGCGAACCATCCTAATGCACAATAAGCGAACCTAATACGACCCTATGAGAGGACCTACTCACATAATGTACATAAAAGCGAACCTATTACATATTATGACATTCTATATCCTCTGTTGACCTATCTTGACCTAAGACTTCATGTAGACGTAGTCAACAGACATCCCATGCATCAACAGACTCCCCCTTGGATGTTGACGTAGTCTTCAGCAGTCTTTAGCTTTTGAGTCTTCGGTCTTGGTCTTTTCTCCAACTCTGTCTTCTCTTCGTAAGCATTCTTCACAAGTTTCAGAATTAACACCTGACTCTAACTTCAGACTTCCCTTTAGCTGTTGATCCAGACTCCTCCTTTCACAGAATCCCCCTCTCAGTATGCTGGGATCTTTAGATATCTGGTTCAAGCTTTGACAATTTGCCTCCGTTGGGAATAATGAAGTCTCCAAACCTGTTACTCAACCAATAACATTATGATCTATGTTTTCTAAAAAAACATAAATTCAATCAGTTTTAGAAATCCACTCAAGTCTTCAAGTTCAAGTTAATGACCCTGATCACTTGATTAACCAAGTTCAATTTAATGACCCCGGTTGATTTTTTGACGAAACAAACTGATTTAGTAAAATCATTTTCAACTTTTTCTGAAAATAACACGTATCAAATTAATGAACTTGTTTTTGACTTAGAAAACAATCAAACTTCCAACAATGTAAGCTCTCCTCATTCTTCAGCTCAGAATCTCCTACATCTGCTTCATCTTTCTAGAATCCGACAATCAACTTTCCACTCTGGTTTGTCTAAAATAAAGCAGAAATAAAATCTTTTTGGATTTTTAATGAGATCTAAACTAAGAAATAAAAAAAAAACAGAAAAACTTAAATTGCAGAAAGTAAACTATTTACAGATTTATTTTTGGCGAGCGTGTCAGGGAATCATATCAGCTTTTCAGACAAATTACTAGTACCGTTAAGCTACATTACATACTCAGACTTAAACAATTCACCTCGATTGCCGATATACTGATCCATCTTAAATTCTCACACAAACTTCAATCTATTCAGGATACAATTTAAGTGTCTTAAGAACTTCGTTCAATTCATGTGTCCCACCTCTTGAATATACTCCTGTATCCAGAATCCCAGATATTCAGTCTTACAGGTGAGTATACCACAGATGATATCTGTAAGGGGTTAGGTGTGAAACCGTGAGAGCTCAGGCCAGAACTTCCGTTCAGCAGAGAGATGACGACTCGACTTTTGGTGTGTCCCCTTTAGAGGATCTTTTAATTACAACAACAGCGACTATCAATTTTATTGTTTCATCAGCTTGCTGAGGGCGATGCTATGTTTCAAGCATTTTGCAGAAAGTATTATTCGGGGACTAGGTCAGTACTTCCATACAGCAGAAGTCCCAGAATAATACCCCAGATATCACTGAGTATAAAGACCTAGTATCTCAGAATATGGGACCTTTCAAACGAGATTTCAGGGGTTACCTATATATCCAAGTAGTGTTCCCCACGAATTTCACAAGTTTGAAATTTTAGGTTTATATCCTGAATAAATCTACTAAATGTACGAAAACCTATCGACACATCATTAGTGAGACTGTTTAACTCATCTTGTCTTTTCAAATCTTTAGCATACTGTAATTGTCTAGCCGATGTACTATCATTTTCCCTATATACACAAGCTCTTTTTCAATTTTATCATGTTTTTGGATTTTTGCATTTTTTACTGTTTTTGTATTTTCTGAAAATAAACTATGTACAACTAACTATCTCCCCCTAAATACCAAAACACGTAAAAAATCGACAAACCATCGCAGATTGTTTCTCGTCTTCATCCGCAACAGTACTCTCATCAACGCTCACAATTCCATCCGACACCGAAAGCAATTTCATACCATTAAGTTTTAACAAATATAAAAACCGATTTTTATCAAAAGCTTTGGTATGCAAATCAGCTTTTTGTTCGTCAGTGTGGATTTTCTCAATTCGTATCAACTTTTTCTCGAAGCAATCGCGAATAAAGTGATGACGGATTTCTATATGTTTAGTTTTAGCGTGATGTACTGGATTTTTAGTAATGTTAATTGCGGCCTCATTATCAACAAACAGAGGTGTGTTAAGAAACTGCAAACCGTAGTCGCGTATCTGTTGCTGTATCCACAGGATCTGAGAGCAGCAACTGCTAGCAGAAACATACTCCGCTTCACATGTAGATAGCGCCACAGATGTTTGTTTCTTACACTGCCAGGTAACCAATCTAGGTCCAAAGAACTGGCATCCTGCAGTTGTTGATTTCGCGTTGACTTTGCAGCATCCGAAATCCGAATCGGAATACCCTTTGAGCGTAAAATCGCCTTTCCTAGGATACCATAACCCCAATGACGGAGTACCTTTCAGGTAACGTAATATCCTCTTGACAATAATCATGTGCGATGCTCTCGGGTTAGACTGAAATCTTGCTGCGAGGCACGTTGGGTACATGATATCAGGACGTGAAGCAGTCAGATACATCAAAGAACCTATCATGGAACGGTAGAACGTTTCATCAGCCCTGTCTCCGGTGAGATCTGGGTGAATCCCATGATTAGTCGCAAGTGGGGTAGCAGCTGGAGTAGAACTTGACATTCCAAATTTCTCTAGAATATCATGCACGTACTTCGTTTGATGAATAAAAATTCCCTCAGGTAGTTGTTCAACTTGTAAACCCAGAAAGAATTTCATCTCTCCCATTGATGACATTTCGAATTTCTGCTTCATCACCTGTTCGAAATCTTTGCACAATTTCTCATTCATTGACCCAAAAATTATATCGTCCACATAAATTTGTACTATCAGAAGATGACCATCAACGACTTTAGTGAAGAGAGTGGCATCCACTTTTCCACGAATGAACTGGTTAGCGAGTAGGTGTTGAGACAAAGTCTCGTACCAGGCTCTCGGCGCCTGATGTAGACCATACAACGCTTTGTCCAGCAAATAAACTTTGTTCTTGTGGATTGGGTCAGTAAAGCCCGGCGGCTGACCAACATAAACCTCCTCTTTGACCTTCCCATAAAGAAACGCTGACTTTACATCCAACTGATATACTTTGAAATTCTTCCAAGACGCAAATGCTAGGAAAATTCTGATAGCCTCTAGTCGTGCGACAGGAGCATAGACTTCTGTAAAATCAATCCCCTCCTGTTGACTAAAGCCCTGAACAACGAGTCGAGCTTTGTTCCGTACAACCACTCCTCTGTCGTCCCTCTTACATTTGAAAACCCATTTTGTATTGATTTTCCTTTGACCCTCCGGCAAATCCACTAACTTCCACACACCCAACTTTTCAAACTGACTTAACTCTTTTTGCATCGCTATGACCCAAGAGTCTTCAGTAAGCGCCTCTTTGTAAGTTCTCGGTTCAATCTGGGAGATAGAACAACTTAATGAAAATTCAGTTTGTAAAGGTGCTACTGTAGAATAAAAACATGTAAGGCCCTGGTCAATTTGACGTCTCGTACGAACGCCCGATTGCAATTCTCCTATGATCAACTCCTCTGGATGATAAGAAAGAGTTCGCGGCATCACTTCGCTTGGAACATCTACATTTCCCTCCAGATTAGTAACATTCTGCTCTGCATCTTGTTCACCAACTTGGTTTGTTTGACTTGATAACTGGATCTGCTCCCCCTCAAGATCTGAATCACTATGGTCAAATACTGGCATGTTATCAGCTTCTTGATCATCATTCACCTCCGACTGATTACCAGGAGCAACTTCATCATCATGTTCACCAGCATTACTAGGACCTGCTTCATCGTTTTTTGAAGTTTCCCGAGGTCGTTCAGAATACTCCGCTGGGAACCTGAGCTGCGACTCATACTCTCGCAAAATATCCAGCTCATCAAAGAAATCTTCTTCTTCCTCTGATTCTTCTCTCATGTCAAACGAATCCCAAAGTTTGTCATAATGTTATCGCCATGAATCACCAGGATTCTGTGGCGGCATAGTGTAACCTTGACATTCAACATTCGCTGCTTCAATAATCCGCTTCTCGCTTGGAACGAAGACACGTCGTGTAGGACTTGAATAACCAACAAAGATACCCTCAATGCTCTTCGGACCAAATTTTCCTTCAGGCTCTATAACCGTACAGGGAGACCCAAACGGTTCTAGACAGGGGCGGCAGTTCTTGACACAACCCGTTAACCCGACCCGAACCCGACACGAAAAAAACAGGTTTGGGTCGACTAACACGACCCGTTTAAAAAACAGGTCAGGTTCGGGTTGACCCGTATTAAAAACGGGTCGGGTTCGGGTTGACCCGTATTAAAAACGGGTCGGGTTCGGGTTGACTCGTATAAAAACGGGTTGACCCATTAACCCGTTTAACTATTTAGATAAAAAATCTTTTATATTTTTGTTTTTTCGGTTTTTATTTTACATGGTTAGTTATAATAATGTTAGTTTTGACACATTATGTTATTTATTTATCACACTCATACTCATCATTAAACATGTTATCGATAACCCGCTTAAAACCGAACAACTCGTTTATAAATCGTCAACTTATATCACTCATTTAAAAATATGGGTTAAACGGGTCGGGTTCTGGTTGACCCGAAATAATATGGGTCGGGTTAGGGTTGAAATCTTTGACCCGAATAATAATATGGGTCGGGTTCGGGTTGAACATTTCAACCCACCAACCCGTAACCCGTTAACCCGCCAACCCATCAACCCGACACGATTGCCACCCCTAGTTCTAGATACTTCAAATTCGGCTTGCGGTTATTGATTAGCTCAAAACACGTCTTGTTGAATTTCTTGACAGTAAGAACTCTGTTGAGAGTATAGCATGCAGCAGAAACAGCTTCAGCCCAGAAATTAATTGGTAACTTAGAGTCTGCAAGCATCGTTCTGGCTGTCTCGATTAGCGTCCGGTTTTTGCATTCTGCTACTCCATTCTACTACGGAGTGTACAGAGCACTAAACTCATGCAGTATACCTCTTTCATCACAAAATTCTTCCATCTTACTGTTTTTGAATTCAGTACCATTATCACTGCGAATTCTACAAATAAGCCTCTGGTACAGATTCTCAATTCTTTTAAACAACGCCATCAAGCTGTCAAACGTTTCGTCTTTTGATTTCAAGAATGAAACCCACGAAAATATGGAATAATCATCAGTCACGACCAAACAGTAGTAATCTCCTGTTATACTCTTGACATTCACTGGACCGAACAAATCCATGTGAAGTCTTTCCAAAGGTCTTGAAACTGAATTGACTTGCTTTGTAGGGTGTGACTTTTTCTTCTGTTTGCCTTTGACACAACTTATGCACTCCCCTTCCAGATGAAAACCTTTGACATGCACTCCTGTAACCAAATCGTTATGCACCAAGTGATTCATTTTCCTTAGGTGAATATGCCCCATCTTTCGGTGCCATAATCTTGATTCCTTTTCAGTTGCTCTGGACACAAAACAATGAGCCTGACCCGTGGTTGTAGTAGCTACGCTCATGTCCAACACGTACAGATCATTGACTCTTGGTGCCCTCATGATGATCCATTTCTCAGGTATTACAAATCCCGGTTTCAAGATCAAACATTCTTTGTCAGTGAAATGAGTAGTATACATTCTGTCACAGATCTGGGAGATACTCAGCAGATTGTTCTCCAACTCAGCGATGTAGTTAACTCTCTCAAACGTTACGATGCCGTTCGATAACGTTCCTTCACCTATGATCTCTCCTCCTTGATTACCCGCAAAACCCACATAACCACCGTTAATGTTTCTCACATCATACAACAGCGCAGTCTTCCCTGTCATATGTCTCGATGCTCCACTATCCATGATCCACCTGGATACAAGTTTTGGAAGATCCTGCACATAACAAATCATCACTTAAACAACTTCAATAAAGATGCCGATTCATGCTTCGCAATCCAGGAAGCTCCGGCATTTCAGACTGGTTAGTCAAACATGGTGTCCACCCAGGCCTCATCAGCCTTAGGTGTAACCTTGACTCTCGCAATTTGAATTTTGAATTTTTCAGCCTTGAGAGGTGGAAAATTTGCATCATAATCAACCGTAATTGATTCTTTAGCCTTTTTCACCTCAGAAGTTGAAACTTTCTTCTCAACTTTTGATTCAATTTTAGGTTTCCACACCTGTTGAGTTACTGCAATCCTTTTGTAAAATTTATCATTTTGAGTTACCAACTTCTTTACGGGTTCATTTTTCACTTTGATGTTATCAATTTTAACATTCTTCTTTTCAACAACCCTTTTCTCAACAATCATCGGTGCTTTATCCTTCACATCAACCTTCTTCTGTTGAACTTTCACAGCTTCAGTCTTAGGCTTCACAAATGTACATTTTCATGCAATGTGACCAACCTGATCACATCTAAAACAAGTACGAGTTTCAGCTACTCGACTCGTGCCTTCAGACTGAGCCTGTGAAGCTCTCTTCTCAAAAAACTCTTTGTTTGATTTTGAAAAAATTTCTTTTTCTTCATCAGCAAGTGAATTCGAACTGTTCACAAACTTTTTCTTCTCGACAAACCTCTTGTTTGAAACATTTCTTTTCTGATACGATTTACCCCCTGATAACCACCCGACCAGTTGTTTCTGTTGTTATTGTAAAAACGCGGTGGATTAACAGATTTTTGTTGTAAATCTTTTCTTTCACAAACTTCATTTTATCTTTCTTTTGACACAGATTATTCACTGCTGACAACTCAACTTCCACCAGTTTGAAAACATTTGTCAATTTGTTCATGTTTACATTCTCAATCGGAAACTCTGAATCCGAAAACAACTTATCCGAACCCATCATCTTGTACATGACAAAGTTTGATTCTTCATTTAAGTTGTTTTTGGACTGTTGTTTCGGAATGTATTTGTCCAGAAAACACCCATCCTCCTCAGAAGTGTCACAATCCGGTTTTAGCACTTTGTCAACCACACTTTTTACCACATCATTTTGGACACTATCGTCATTGGAAGACATGAACATGACATCAATGTTCTCAGGAAGTTGCACTTCACTTCCTTCCTCAAGTTCAACCAACCCAGATTCCTTTTTAGTGTAATTATGCAAAATTGGTGGTGGAACTTTGTGAAACCCTACACCGGTACCGTCAGAAAACACATCTTCGCCAGCTTTGTTTTTCCCTATAGGTTTAGGAACAATGTGCTGCAACACAAAGCTTGCGGAGCTATAACTGTTAAGTTTCAGCTGAATTCGCTCATTCTCGATTTCAGCTTCTTGAACTTTAAGTTTCAATTTAGCGATTTCATCCAGTTGTTTATTAATTGATTCTTCTTTTATTCTAACCACAGCTCTCAGATGTTCGTTTTCTTTAAACGTTTTACCATTTCGATCATCACTTTCTTTAACAGTGCTTTTGAGTTTTTCAAATTTTTCAGAAATCTGACGGTTTTCAAGAATTAACTTTTCATTTTCATTTTTAACCTTTTCATGATCAATTTTATCCTTTTCAATTTGAGTAGTTAATTCTTTAATCCGTTCAGTTGAAGCTCTCACAGTTTTGTCACGACCAAGTATTTGATCCTCAACACTTCTGACCTTAGCTGTCAGATTTTTAATTTCTCACCGTTGAGGTACGTGACAGTGCTACAAAAATTGCATTCTTTGTTGCAATTTTTGCAGTCAGCATTTCCATCTATCTTCTTACCTGACGCATTTGTTGATAAATTATGACTGACCTGGTCTTTTGACTCAGACATAGAGTTAGAGTCTACCTCAAGTGCTTTCGCAGCTAGCACTTTGTCAGCCATTTTTCCCAGGTTCTCTGCCGTCAACTCCTGCGTAGTATCGATAATGCCCGTATCAATCTTCTTTGAATTCTCGATTTCTTCTTTTTCTTTCTTCTCTTTCTCTTCTTTCTCCTTTCTCTCTTTTTCTTTTTCTTCTTTTAACATTTTCTCCGTTGGAGTGCCCCACCATTTGTGTTGCCAATACTCATCCTCTTCTTTGTATTCCTTGATGATGGCTTCGATATCGAGTGTTTTATCGTCAATCGCAATGTTGCCATACGGATCTAAGTAACACTCTCTATCCGGATCCCATCTTTTCGCTCTCTTTTCTTCCGAATAGACACCAGACAGTCTAATGATCTTGTTCTCAGCAATCATTTTTCTGTATCGGTACTTCTGCTCTTCTGTACGGTTATCTTTCCAGGGAACGGGTTCATTGTTTTTCGCCATGAATGCATAACCAACCGCATCTTCCTCCGGTAGAACCTCTTTGCTCCAATCATACCCCTCATCATCGTAAATCACTGCAAGAGCCCTCGATTTGTCTCTATTATATTCAGCCTACTTCAATCTAGGCGGCTCAGATTTATTCTGATGATATATTGCCTTCTTGTAGTAATCGTCTCTAAACGGATTCTCTGACTCATCAGCGTACGCGTTTCTGCATTCACGCTTGAAGTGACCCTTCTGCTTACACTTAAAGCACGTCACCTTGGATTTGTCGAACCCCAACTTTATAGACGGACCACCGATCGTCTTCCTCCCAGTAATCTCCATGAAACGCTGTGCGCGTCGAACAACACTCGCCATCGCCCAACGAATGTCGATCAGCTCCATTTCTTCGGGATCTATCTGATCGTAATCTTCTTTCGTCAGATTTGTATTCCCGATCTTACCAGCCACCAACCCTTCATAAGATTCTAACACAGACGCCAAGAATACCATCTGTTGTTTAGCCGACTCCTCATCAAAATTCTGAGCATTCTTCAAATCTATCGCGATGTTGCATGAAAACTTTGCATCAGAACGATTTGCAGAAGATGAAGATCCACTGTGATAACCACTGTGGCTTCCGCTGTTTGGACTGCTTTGACTTTCTTTGCTTGCTGAGGATACATTCTCAACTGAAAATGCAGTCTTTGGAGAAGTTGCTTTTGGCATCATGCTTTTTGGATAATAAAGATCCAAATTCTGCTGGTAAGATGAGTGATTGACTTTGCACGTTTTCTTCAGTTCCAGCTCGTGACTTTCAAGTTTCTCAATCACCAAATCTGGAGTCAATTTTTCAGGAGCAATAGTGTTCTTCAACATAAGCGCATAATATCTCCAATCCACCTCGTCTGGTAATGAATCGAATAGTTTGTCAACTAGTTCTTCATCAGAAAACTTGATTTCATGTCTTGCTAATTCCAGCTTTAGATGGCCGAACCTTTCTATCATTTTACAAACTGACTCATTTTTTAGACAACCAAACATATCAAACTCTTTCCTCAAAAGCTTTCGTTTGTTTTTCACAATTTCCTTGCTTCCTAAACATTTAGCCCTAAGTTTATTCCACAGATCTTTCGCATTCGAATAATCTATCAAAGAAATGATGTCTTCTCGGACAGATTGGAACAGCAATGCCACACACTTTTGTTCAGCTACAAACGAATCAATCTCATCACTCGATGTTAAAGCTTCACCATTCTTGTTTCCGTTTTCATATCCGTTCTTCAAGCTCTTCCAACTTGGAAATGCAAAGGTCATCATCCAATCTTCAAACTTTCTGGACCATCGGCTGTACTCCTCGATAGCCATAAGCTTTGGTGGTTTATTGAATGTCCCAAACGCACTTTCCGATTCCCAAGCTTCCTTCTTCCTTTCTTTTGGAGGATTCTCGTTCGTATTGCTTGAAGACGTATCATTGTTTCCGGAATTTCCCGTGAATGCGTACATGTCGCTGAACGGATTCAAGAAAATATCATCCATTGTGAATGTGACAACTCGAATTTCCAAGATTCGATTTCATATGTATTACACG
The DNA here is from genome assembly GCF_002127325.2 of Helianthus annuus. Classification (NCBI taxonomy): domain Eukaryota; kingdom Viridiplantae; phylum Streptophyta; class Magnoliopsida; order Asterales; family Asteraceae; genus Helianthus; species Helianthus annuus. The sequence continues at coordinate 184,785,042 of NC_035449.2, read as the reverse complement.
ATCATGTATTGACTAGTTATTTATTTGCACATTTAGCTGCCATGAAATTGTATACGTTTGATTGTTTGATTGTGCATAGTTGTTTGCTATATGGTGAAACTTGTAAAATGTGTAAACTAGTTAGTGTGAAACACATTACATCACAAACAACCTTCGAAGGATGTCCAACCTCCGAAGGATGTTCACGAAACATGGCCCTAGGATCGAAGGATCACGAAACATATCCTTCGATCCGAAAGATCATCTTTCGGATCAAAGGGGTCTCGAAACATATCCTTCGGCCCAGTCATTTTAATGGGCTTGGCCCATTCCGATGATACGGTTATATTAGTGAATGCATGAAATCAGTAGGGATTTTTCTAAAAACCCTAGAACACCTCTACTTGTGACGGCAACCACAAACCTACGGAGACTTCTTGCTGATCATTTCCCTGTTTTCATTTCCGGTTAGTGTTTAATAAATATGATTTCATGATTTATCGATCGTCTTACAATATGTTGTTGATATGATAACCGGTTATGTATGTTAAGTGGATATGGATGTTAATCGGACTTGTATGCTAATCGATTCTGTCGTGATGATGGTTAGTGATAAGGTGTTTGGGGATCGGTTGTTTTATCATGCAATTCGGGTATATATTATTGTTATTGGAACCGGGACATAATATGATTGAATATTGTTATTGTTATTGTTCATGTGGGTAAATTAGGGTTCATAAAGTCTATTATAAAAATCCCTGTTTGATCGATTTTTAGGTGACAGAATACTTGAAATTGTGTTAGTTGATAAACACGGATAAAATTGGAAACCTTGAATAAAATGTAACTGATGGGTATCGAAGGATGACTTGTATGCCGAAAGATCACTGCTGTGACCGAAAGATGTTAATAGCTCGAAATATAGGTTGCTGTGAACCGAAAGATACTAGTCCTTCGAAAGATAGTTTGACCGAACCATAACTTTGACCGAAAGATAGCTTAGTTTCGAAACATGACTGTTGGTCGAAAGATGACTGATGAATCGAAAGATATTAGGGTTTTTGAAAATGCTTTGAATAATGGAAGGTATACTTGAATTATTTGACATGCCATGCTAGATGATGAATGTTTACATTTGTATTTGTGTGACACTCGACTTGCATGCGTATCATTTCGAACATGAACTGATTTGTTATACGTGCATACAATAGGACTTGATTAATTACTTGTGAGTGCATAACCTAGCATACCGAGCAAACCAAGGTGAGTTCACACTCTTACCAAGGCATGGGATTCCCGGGGTGTTGGGAATGGGATTGAAAGGATAAGGTTGATTAGATACATTATTGACACTATGACTAGACTACCACATTACTATCCTCGGATGTGAAGGATACTTATACTGATCACTATCCTCGGTTGTGAAGGATACTTATACTGATCACTATCCTCGGTTGTGAAGGATACTTATACTGATCACTATCCTCGGTTGTGAAGGATACCTATACTGATCACTATCCTCGGTTGTGAAGGATACCTATAGTTACGAGTAGTCTAGTGGTTATACAACGTGGAACACCACCACCAGTAACGTGGAACACCACCACCAATAGAACATACAATCAGCCCAGTAGAGCCACTTGTTACAAACGAACTTACTATTACGCATTTACTTCCTGTGAACTCGCTCAACTAGTTTGTTGATCATTCTGTTACATGCCTTGCAGATCGTTAGGTACTTGGAGCTTGCACACGGAGGAGCTGGTCGTTGTGGGGCTTGGATCGTGATCACCTTGTTAAACACTTTTGATGTCTGATACTTACTTGCTATGGGTTTTACAATAATACGCTTCCGCTAAACAATGTTAACTTACTTATGTTTTGGAAACACCTTTCATATGGAAATAGTTTGGATTATAATGTGTTTACTTTTACTTTATACAATGTTCTGTATGATTGGTGGCTTGATCCTGGTCAGTCACGCTCCCAAGCGGTGATACTCCGCAGGTGGATTTTGGGGGTGTGACAGATTGGTATCAGAGCCAGGTTTTAGAGAACTTGGTTTTAATATGGGAAAACGTTTTTATTAGAACCAGACTATAACCAGAACAGTGCTCTCAACGATCCACAACGACGCTTCGCTCCACGTGCAAGACTCAACTTCCTAGGTAATAAGGTTTATGTTTATTGCCTACATGCTAGAATTTGCTTAGAACTTTGCTCGTAGTATGCTTACATTACCTTGCTCACAACTTGTCATTGCATGAGAATGCTTATGTGCTTACACTCTTCTGTCATCGCACTATTCGCGAACCTTTCTCACTTATGTTGCCTTTGATGTGAAGATCAATGGCCGCACGAATTACCATGACTCAAGCCCAGCTAGAGGCTCTCGTTGCTGCGGCAGTTGCAGCCGCCCAAGCAGGTAGTATACCCTGCAGTATAGACACTAGGATCTTTAGATCCTACATTAATTCTCGTACTTAACTTTGCCCTATTCGTACACAATAGGTCAACCCGCTCAGCAACAACCTGGGTGCACCTTCAAGAATTTCATGGAATGTCGTCCTAGTTCGTTCAGTGGCACGGAGGGAGCAGTTGGACTCCTCCACTGGTTTGAAAAGCTCGAGTCGGTTTTCGAAATGTGTGAATGCCCTGAGGCTCGCAGGGTGAAGTTCGCCACTGGCACACTTGAAGGGATTGCGCTCACTTGGTGGAACGCACAAGTGCAGATCTTAGGGTTGGCAGCTGCTAACGCCACACCCTGGAATGATTTCAAAGAATTGATCAAGAGGGAATACTGCACTAGAGAAGACATTCACAAGTTGGAGGATGAATTGTATAACTTGAAAATGGTTGGTTCGGAAATCGAAGCTTACACCAAGAGATCGAATGAGTTGGCTGTGTTATGTCCAACTATGGTGGACCCTCCATACAAGCGTATTGAGTTGTATCTCAAAGGGTTGGCACCAGAAATACAGAGCCACGTTACCTCGGCCAACCTCAACAACATCCAGGAAATCCAGCGTCTCGCTCACCGCATCACCGATCAGGCAGTGGATCAGAATAAACTGCCTAAGCGTATCAGTGCTACTGCTACCGCTACTGCTTCTACTACACTTGCTACTCCCAGTGAAAGTAAGAGGAAATGGGATGGGGATTCTAGCAAGGGATCAGCTTCAGTGCAGTCACAAGCTCAACAGCGAAAGACAGACAGTTACCAGAGTCCAAGTCAGCACTCCTCAGGCAGCCACAGACAGGGAAGGTATCGAGGAAATCTTCCAAAGTGTAACACCTGCAACAAGCATCATCGTGGCCAGTGTAACCAGGTTCGTTGTCAAAGATGCCTCAAGACGGGTCATGAGGCCAAAGATTGTAGAAGCCCTCAACCTGCAAACCAGAATCAGCAGCAACCCCAGGCACAGCAGAATCAGCAGCAGGGTAACAAGGGGTGCTATAATTGCGGTGCAGAGGGTCACTTCAAAAGGCATTGCCCTCAGCTGAACAGAAACCAGAACAACAACAACCATAACAACAATCAGGGTAATGGTAACAACAACAACGGGGGAAACAACAACAACAACGGCAATGAAGCTCGTGGTCGTGTTTTTGTGTTGGGTCGAGGAGATGCAGTGAATGATCCCAATGTGGTTATGGGTAAGTTTCTTCTCGACGATATTTATGTTACTGTCTTGTTTGATTCGGGTGCTGATACAAGTTATATGTCCTTGAAAATGAGTAAATTATTAAAACGTACACCAACACCTCTAGACACCAAACACGTTGTAGAACTAGCCAATGGTAAAAGTGTAGAGGCCGTTCAGGTAGTCAAGGGTTGTAGTATTGTTCTAGCGGGTCAGACTTTCTCGATTGATCTCATACCCATAGTTTTGGGTAGTTTCGACGTCGTCATCGGTATGGATTGGTTATCCCAACATCATGCGGAGATCTTATGCAAAGAAAAAGTTATTCGTATTCCTCGCTCCAGTCAAGAACCTCTCGAAGTACAAGGTGACAAGAGTGGTGCTGTGGTTGGCATCATCTCTTACTTAAAGGCGCAGAAATGTTTACGAAAGGGACATACTGCCATTCTGGCACTTGTCACTGACGCATCAACAAAGGAAAAGAAGCTGGAGGATATACCAGTTGTGCGTGATTTTCCTCAAGTGTTTCCTGAAGATTTACCTGGCTTACCTCCTCATCGTCAAGTCGAGTTTCAGATTGAATTAGCTCCAGGAGCAGCACCAATAGCCCGCGCACCGTATCGATTAGCTCCAACCGAACTGGAAGAACTGTCGAAGCAGCTACAAGAGCTCTTGGAAAAGGGCTTTATTCGTCCAAGCTCTTCGCCTTGGGGAGCTCCAGTGTTATTTGTGAAAAAGAAGGATGGCACTTTCAGAATGTGCATCGATTATCGCGAGCTGAACAAGGTCACAGTGAAGAACCGTTATCCTCTTCCGCGCATAGATGACCTATTCGACCAGTTGCAAGGGTCATGTTACTATTCCAAGATTGATTTAAGGTCAGGGTATCATCAGCTGAGAGTCCGGGATGAGGACGTCTCCAAAACCGCTTTCAGAACTCGCTACGGTCATTACGAGTTTCTTGTCATGCCATTCGGGCTTACGAACGCGCCTGCAGTCTTCATGGATCTTATGAACAGGGTGTGCAAACCGTATCTTGATAAGTTTGTTATCGTCTTCATCGACGACATTTTGATTTATTCCAAGAGTCAGGAGGAGCACGAACAGCACTTACGCCTTATCTTGGAACTTCTTCGAAAGGAGCAACTGTACGCAAAGTTTTCTAAATGCGACTTCTGGCTTCGTGAAGTCCACTTCTTAGGCCATGTGGTAAACAAGGATGGGATTCATGTCGATCCATCCAAGGTTGATTCGATCAGAAACTGGCCAGCACCGCGTACACCGACAGAAATACGCCAATTCTTGGGTTTGGCGGGGTACTACAGGCGATTTATTAAAGACTTCTCCAAGATCGCGCAACCACTTACTATGCTAACACAGAAAGGTGTCGTTTACAGATGGGGTAATACGCAAGAGACCGCTTTTCAGTACTTAAAGGATAGGCTTTGCAGCGCACCTATTCTCTCATTGCCAGAGGGCACGGATGACTTCGTGGTTTATTGTGACGCATCGATACAGGGGCTTGGTTGTGTATTGATGCAGCGGGATAAAGTTATTGCCTACGCTTCTCGGCAACTCAAGGTTCATGAACGGAACTACACGACGCACGATTTAGAGCTGGGAGCTGTTGTTTTCGCGCTTAAGATATGGCGACACTACTTGTACGGTACCAGGTGCACGATTTACACCGATCACAGGAGTCTCGAGCATATTCTTAAGCAAAAGGATTTGAATATGCGTCAACGGAGATGGGTTGAACTTCTGAACGACTACGAATGCGCCATCAAGTATCATCCAGGCAAGGCCAATGTAGTGGCTGATGCCCTCAGTCGGAAAGACACTCTACCTAAGCGCGTGCGAGCGCTACAGCTTACTATTCAGTCCAGTCTTCCTGCACAGATACGAGCTGCTCAGTTAGAAGCACTGAAACCTGAAAACGTCAAAGCTGAAGCCTTACGCGGCTCAAGGCAACGCATGGAACAAAAGGAAGACGGCGCCTATTATGTAACGGGGCGTATTTGGGTCCCACTTTATGGCGGTTTACGCGAACTTGTAATGGATGAAGCTCACAAGTCTCGCTATTCGGTACATCCAGGGTCGGATAAAATGTACCACGACATCAGCACTACTTACTGGTGGCCTAGTATGAAGGCTCACATCGCTACGTACGTTGGAAAATGCTTAACCTGTGCGAGAGTCAAGGTTGAATATCAGAAACCAGCTGGTCTACTTCAGCAGCCCAAGATACCGCAGTGGAAATGGGAAGAAATTTCCATGGATTTCGTTACGGGTTTACCTAGATCCCAGCGTGGGAATGACACTATTTGGGTGATCGTTGATCGACTCACAAAGTCTGCTCACTTCTTGGCTATCAAAGAAACGGATAAGTCTTCTACACTAGCAGACATCTACTTGAAAGAAGTTGTTTCGAGGCACGGAGTGCCCACTTCTATTATTTCGGATCGCGACGCACGATTCACGTCAGAGCTTTGGCAAGCGATGCACAAATCCTTCGGCTCACGTTTAGACATGAGCACAGCATATCATCCTCAGACGGATGGGCAGTCTGAGCGAACTATTCAAACTCTAGAAGACATGCTTCGAGCGTGTGTTATCGATTTCGGCAACGGCTGGGAAAAGCACCTCCCTTTGGTGGAGTTCTCGTACAATAATAGTTACCATACCAGCATTCAAGCCGCTCCATTCGAGGCATTGTACGGACGTAAATGCCGGTCACCTCTCTGTTGGGCAGAGGTGGGGGATAGTCAGATTACGGGTCCAGATATTGTAGTGGACGCCACAGAAAAGATTGCACAGATACGACAACGCATGGCGGCAGCACGCGACCGTCAGAAAGCCTACGCGGACAAGCGTAGAAAGTCATTGGAATTTGAGGTCGGGGACCGGGTTTTATTGAAAGTTTCACCCTGGAAGGGTGTGGTTCGATTTGGTAAACGAGGCAAACTGAATCCGCGGTACGTCGGACCATTCGAAATCTTAGAAAAGATTGGCAAAGTAGCCTACAGATTAAAACTACCAGCTGAACTCGGTGCAGTTCACAATGTATTTCACGTGTCGAATCTGAAGAAGTGCCTGTCAGATGAGACCCTTATAGTTCCTTTTAAGGAACTCACTATCGACGAGCGGTTGCAGTTCGTCGAGGAACCAGTTGAAATCACGGACCGGGATGTTAAGGTCCTCAAACACAAGAGAATCCCTCTTGTTCGAGTTCGTTGGAACTCCCAGCGTGGCCCAGAGTATACCTGGGAACGCGAAGACCAGATGAAAGAAAAGTACCCCCAGCTATTCGAAACCAATGCATCCACTTCTGAGGCTGAAGCTACTACTACTGAATTTCGGGACGAAATTCCAAATCAACGGGGGGATGATGTGACACCCCAGGGAAACCAGTGAATGATGTAACTTACCTAGCTTCCTCAGTGAGTGCGTACCAAATTTCGGGACGAAATTTCTTTCAAGTTGGGGATAATGTGACAACTCGAATTTCCAAGATTCGATTTCATATGTATTACACGATCATGTATTGACTAGTTATTTATTTGCACATTTAGCTGCCATGAAATTGTATACGTTTGATTGTTTGATTGTGCATAGTTGTTTGCTATATGGTGAAACTTGTAAAATGTGTAAACTAGTTAGTGTGAAACACATTACATCACAAACAACCTTCGAAGGATGTCCAACCTCCGAAGGATGTTCACGAAACATGGCCCTAGGATCGAAGGATCACGAAACATATCCTTCGATCCGAAAGATCATCTTTCGGATCAAAGGGGTCTCGAAACATATCCTTCGGCCCAGTCATTTTAATGGGCTTGGCCCATTCCGATGATACGGTTATATTAGTGAATGCATGAAATCAGTAGGGATTTTTCTAAAAACCCTAGAACACCTCTACTTGTGACGGCAACCACAAACCTACGGAGACTTCTTGCTGATCATTTCCCTGTTTTCATTTCCGGTTAGTGTTTAATAAATATGATTTCATGATTTATCGATCGTCTTACAATATGTTGTTGATATGATAACCGGTTATGTATGTTAAGTGGATATGGATGTTAATCGGACTTGTATGCTAATCGATTCTGTCGTGATGATGGTTAGTGATAAGGTGTTTGGGGATCGGTTGTTTTATCATGCAATTCGGGTATATATTATTGTTATTGGAACCGGGACATAATATGATTGAATATTGTTATTGTTATTGTTCATGTGGGTAAATTAGGGTTCATAAAGTCTATTATAAAAATCCCTGTTTGATCGATTTTTAGGTGACAGAATACTTGAAATTGTGTTAGTTGATAAACACGGATAAAATTGGAAACCTTGAATAAAATGTAACTGATGGGTATCGAAGGATGACTTGTATGCCGAAAGATCACTGCTGTGACCGAAAGATGTTAATAGCTCGAAATATAGGTTGCTGTGAACCGAAAGATACTAGTCCTTCGAAAGATAGTTTGACCGAACCATAACTTTGACCGAAAGATAGCTTAGTTTCGAAACATGACTGTTGGTCGAAAGATGACTGATGAATCGAAAGATATTAGGGTTTTTGAAAATGCTTTGAATAATGGAAGGTATACTTGAATTATTTGACATGCCATGCTAGATGATGAATGTTTACATTTGTATTTGTGTGACACTCGACTTGCATGCGTATCATTTCGAACATGAACTGATTTGTTATACGTGCATACAATAGGACTTGATTAATTACTTGTGAGTGCATAACCTAGCATACCGAGCAAACCAAGGTGAGTTCACACTCTTACCAAGGCATGGGATTCCCGGGGTGTTGGGAATGGGATTGAAAGGATAAGGTTGATTAGATACATTATTGACACTATGACTAGACTACCACATTACTATCCTCGGATGTGAAGGATACTTATACTGATCACTATCCTCGGTTGTGAAGGATACTTATACTGATCACTATCCTCGGTTGTGAAGGATACTTATACTGATCACTATCCTCGGTTGTGAAGGATACCTATACTGATCACTATCCTCGGTTGTGAAGGATACCTATAGTTACGAGTAGTCTAGTGGTTATACAACGTGGAACACCACCACCAGTAACGTGGAACACCACCACCAATAGAACATACAATCAGCCCAGTAGAGCCACTTGTTACAAACGAACTTACTATTACGCATTTACTTCCTGTGAACTCGCTCAACTAGTTTGTTGATCATTCTGTTACATGCCTTGCAGATCGTTAGGTACTTGGAGCTTGCACACGGAGGAGCTGGTCGTTGTGGGGCTTGGATCGTGATCACCTTGTTAAACACTTTTGATGTCTGATACTTACTTGCTATGGGTTTTACAATAATACGCTTCCGCTAAACAATGTTAACTTACTTATGTTTTGGAAACACCTTTCATATGGAAATAGTTTGGATTATAATGTGTTTACTTTTACTTTATACAATGTTCTGTATGATTGGTGGCTTGATCCTGGTCAGTCACGCTCCCAAGCGGTGATACTCCGCAGGTGGATTTTGGGGGTGTGACAGTGAATGTACCTGCAAAATCAACCAACACTTAGAAAAATTTTCGAAGTTTTTGAAAAACAGTGACACAAAATCGAATCTATCTGTATGAATGACAGATAAGCGAATCTGTAAGGTTCAGATAAGCGAACCAGATAAGCGAATCAAGTGTTGTTTGTTCGAGCGAACCTAATAAGTCCAAATGAGCGGACCAGACAATGTTTGTAAAAGCGAAAGTACCGAGTTGTCCGTTCGAGCGAACCTAACAAGTGTCAGTTCGAGCGGACCTACTGAGCAGATCTAAAGAGCGAACCAAAAATGTACGTTCGAGCGGACCTGAATGTGTCCGTTCGAGCGAATCTATCAGTGAAACTGTCTGAATGAGCGAACCAAACCGGTTATTTCGAGCGAACCTCTTGTGAATTACGAGCGGATCTAATCACTTATGTCTGTAAAAGCGGACCTATGTTTTTACCCAATTTTAACCATTTTTAAACCGAGTTTTAACCTGAAACTTTCTAGGGTTTGTTATTTGTATGTTTTACACATTATACTCAATTTTCAGACAATTTCAACCGTAGGAACCACTGTAAACCGAAAAAGTATGAGAGAAAGTGAGTAGAAAAGAGAGATTTATGCAGATTCAAGCTGTAGTAGTATGAACTCCTCATCTTGAGCTCTGATACCACTTGTTGGACCGTTGTTTTGACCCGAAAAGTCAGCCGAGACAGTTCATCTTCACGTATAAAGGCGGAATCAGTATATATGAAGTAATACAGCTTGTCCTTTCAATTCCTATGCTTTTTATTGCTTTCTGAATAGATTTTGACAGAGTTCCGTTCCACAAGCACACACATACGTCCGCTCGAATGAACACAAGCATCAGGTATTTATAGGGCTGAGTGGTTCGCTCATATGGACTGCCATATGAGCGGACCTACAACTTTGTCACATAAGCGAACCATCCTAATGCACAATAAGCGAACCTAATACGACCCTATGAGCGGACCTACTCACATAATGTACATAAAAGCGAACCTATTACATATTATGACATTCTATATCCTCTGTTGACCTATCTTGACCTAAGACTTCACGTAGACGTAGTCAACAGACATCCCATGCATCAACAGGATCGGATAAAATATATTCGGACAAGGATTTCCCAATCAAAAATGTCAATCAATCCTTGATTGAGAAAGTTTTCGAAGATTCTACTAGTAAGTTTTTGGGAAAGTCGAGCCCAGGAGTTGTTGTAACTCAGTGTGCTTCTATCCCAAAATCTGAAGTTAGAAAGAAATATGGGAATCAAAAATTGCAATCTCAAAACAATCAAGGAAAGCAAAGTCACGCTCACCGAGGAAAGGGAAAAAGCAAACAAAGCCAAAAAAAGAAGAAGGTTCAGAAGGTGAACTTCGTGAAATACCGAAGGACGGATAAAATTGAATCTTTTAAAAACAAATCCAACACAGATTTTGTTATACAAAAGAAAATTTTGAAAAGAAGCAGTCAAAACAACTACACACAACACATAAACTGTTGTGATGTAGGGCCAAGTACCTCAAGATCATGAAGTTCATCATCAAGCTCTTACAATTATGATACTCTGACGTTTGTTGAGCAAAGATCATGTTTTTAATGCGGTGAGTATGGGCACATTGTCAGAAACTGTCCATATCTCACGAAAGGAAAGGCAAAAGTTGATGCCCCCCATGGTAACTGTTACCATAAAAGATCTGTTTCACCAAAACAGGAACCTCGTCTTGTTAAACCATGGGAAATGAAATAGAAAAAGAAACAAAGAAAAGAAATTGAAAAGGTTTTAAAACCAGAGGTTATCCAAACATAGTCTGTTAAGTTAGATTTTAAAAATGAAAAACAAAAACAGTTTTGGAAACCAAAACCAGTAACTGTTTCAGGGGGAGCTACATGAATTCCGAATCATCAGGAAATGGATGTCACAATTCTCGATGATGACGGACGACCCAAGTCTATGAAGGCTTGGGTCCCCCTCTCCAACTAATTTCTGAATGAGTGTGCAGGATGTTTCAGGAGGAACTATTGATAGTCTTAGGATTGTTGATAGTGGAGCGTCCATGCACAAGATCGGCGACATAAAGCTCCGAAACATTGTTACATCTAGGAGAATATTGTTGCCTTGATGGAGAGAGGAGAAAAAAAAAGACAAAAATGTTAGATGAAAGCATGACGATGAATGAAGGTGATAACTTCGACAAGAAAATTCATGAGCATCAAATTGTTTGTTTAAGGTTTAGATCGGTTCCACAGGATAGATTCAATGAAGTGTACGTGCCTGTAGCACGTCTGAAGCTTTTCGAAGACTTATGCCTCATACTTTTCACAAGAAAGTTCAAAGTCTACAAGATGAACGTGTAGTGTACATTTCTTTGCGGTGTGATTGAAGAAAATGTGTTTGTTGATCAAATCAACCGGGTATGCGGATGCCTTGGCATGGGTTGAGCAACCACACACTACTTCTAAAGGAGAAAGATGAAGACGTTTGCTAGTGCAAGAATATGTGGAAGACATCATGTATGGACCGTCCAATGATGATGTGTACAACCTTTCCCACATGCTCCATTTGCCACTTACCAGCCGGACCCGAAGGTTTATCATCTTGTTGCTGTGAAGAGAATTCTCGGTTCATTGAAGTAGCTGCAAAATCGACTTTGAAATCCACACCGGGTGGATATCCAGTTTGGGAGAGCATTCAGATTCCTGCCAATGCACGAAGTAGTAGCAGGATTACGGTTTTGAATTTATAATCTCCCATATCCTTGTCGATATTTAAGCTGCTTTATGATTTACTAACATATTGCACAACACTCCTTGGCCAGACACGTTGATCTCGAATGTCACCTCACACGTGATCGTGACAATACGAAACTCGTCAATGTTGTTTAGGTCCACACCGATGACCAACCTGCCGACCTTTTTACCAAAGCATTTGACAAATCACGATTTGACTATTTACTAATGGTAAATGGTATTAAGGTCAAGCCTGAGTAAACCAACATCGGAAAATCATTTTTGTAAATATTTATTTGTGTTTTCTAATTTCTCGTACTCTTTGCATTTTAGGGGGAGTAAAAACGAAAAATACAAAAACATTAAAAAATTTCAAAAATACAAAAACATTGAAAAATATCAAAAACACAAAAACAATAGAAAAACAAAAATGAGTTTCCTGGTGAGCAAAAGAGAAAATGATAGTACATCAGCGGTCTATCGAAACCTCTTTGAGCCTAAAACGAAAAGCGATAAGCAGCTCTATATAAGATGTATCTGTAGGCTCACAATCATTTTAAAATGTGCAGGGTGATATAAACCTAAATCGACTGAAGACTGTGTGGGAACCGCTTATTGGCATATGGACTTGGTACCGAAATTTCGTTTGATTGCCGAGGTTCTGAGATACGTGGTCTTTATGCTGTTTATCATCTGGGTATCATGGTTGTTTCTTTTACCGAAAACAACGGAGATGCAAGTCTAGATCTTCGATGATACCATACATACGTGTACATATCATACAAACATGTATATAATACATGATTCATACGACCTCAATAAGTGATAAACAATCATATGTCCCAATTAATAAGTGATAAAATATCACAGTTTATCCGGAAGTCAAGTTCGTCTCTTTGTCGGTACGATGGTACTAACCTATTCACGGACTTGCTCTTGTGCCCTGCATGCATTGAATATCAAGTTCCTCCTCAATCAGTGATTTAATCACATAGTCTTGTATTCATCCAAAAATAAGTGAGTATCTCACATCATATACGTTGAAAACAGATGGTAAATGGTATACTCACCAATAAGATGAACTCTCGTGCATACCTTGATACGGGAATGTGTCGTATGTGGATGAACAACGGTCGGTAAGTATAAATCATATCTTAATCGTATCCCCTAACTGCGAGTACATCTGATAAGTTGAGCTTATGTGGACAACAATACCGATAATCGTTATAGGATGCTTATCTTAATATTATCTAACTGAACAACAAGAGTGTTTTGGCGTGACCGTACACTGATATGATTCTCTTACCCTCGAAACTTACAAAAAGAATGTCTGTAAATATTTATTTAATGCTTTTCGTTTCTACATCTCTGTATATATTTAGTTACCGCTTTCCGTCTTTAAATTTGAAATATTCAAAAATTCCAAAAAGATTTTAGGCGTGTTTTAATATAAACTTTATAAAAACCAAAAAGATTTTATTTCTATCTTATTTTTTATTGTACGATGTTGGATCTCAAGTCTTTTCCCACCTGAAACCTGATTGAAACCAAAACAACTGTATCTTCATAAACGGTCAAAGTTAACGAGTTTTGAAAGTAAAAATCTAAAATTGATAAATTTTTAAACTTTCAAACTGTTGTGGGTCGGTAGTTGATTGAGAGTTGGTCACATGTGTGTCATTTGACTAAATTCCAAGCAGTTGTTCTCATTACGTGTTTAGCTTTCTTGTATGTGCAGGTGCGACATTCAATCTAGCTAAAGGCGAAGAGAACGTGTTAGATGACAAGCTTTGGAATGAAGACACGACGTGAATGAATTCAAAGGATCAAGAGGATCGAGTTGCTGCTGACCACTCATCAACACCACAAGGATCTGAAGATTAACGTCTCAGGAGCAACGTTCAAGGGGGAGTTTGTTGATGCACCTCCTTACAGTAACAAGTGAAGACTTCTGAAGATCTGACAACATGTGAAGAACGAACCATCACGAGCAGCATCCAAGGGAGAGTTTGTTGATGCATATTTGTGGATGCGGCTCGGTTCGGTTCAAGGTCGACGTCGCGACATTCCTCTGTCGTACGACCCAGAGATCGACACACAAAACACGAAGAGCCGCGAGATAACACCATCATGACATCATCCGTCGGTTCAAGGCCCGTTTACCTTTTATCAAGATGTAAATATATAAACAAATTGCATGCAAATACTTTAGTATAACTAACTTAATTTCTTCAATAACTTTTACTTTCTGGCCAGTCACCGTTTTGTAAAAATACAATTACGACCAACTCGCCAAATTCATATAAAGAACCAACCTATTATAGCAGATTAGCTAGAGTATGATATGTCTCCCATTTGCAACTGTTAAAAACACTACTCGATCGAAAGTGCTGTTGCAGTCTTGTAGACCATCATGGTTATACATGAGTAGCATAAAAATGTGATAAGCATACAAGGTGTCAAATCATATTATGAATATTGGTGAATCAGACTATTCATGTGACTACAATATAAAATAAAAAATAAAAAAATAAAAGAAATAAAGAGAGGATATGAATAATTAACTTTTGTTTGTGTGTTTTTTATGGATCCTTGGTTTACACTATCTAGAGTAACATGTTCCATCATTTTATTTCTGCCATAGACATCTCTTTCAACATCTCTTTTACATGCTAACTACAAAAGTGAGTGTGTGTTTGTGTGTGAGAGAGAGACCCATGCCTGTCTTTAAAATATATAACTGTAGTTCTCTTCATGTAGTTCCATGGTCCAGATACCACATATCTCTGTCATGGTGTGTACTTTATAATACTGTATGTATTGCTTTGAAAGAACATCACATATATGTATGTATGTATATATACATATACATACATTGAAAGTAATACATGTGTTCATTAGCCCACACAAAGTACTTACACAAAATAAAAATTAGTTCTTGGTCTAATCCCCTTTGTAAACAAACCATGATTTTTTAAAAGTATAATACTCCAATTTAAATACTATAAATTATCAGCTTATTTATGCAGTTGTATATCATGTTTGTGGAGTTTTTCAAGAATAAAGTTATTATTTTTTTTTTACTTTTAGTCCAAAAATATTTAATGAATTATTTTTAACTCAAAACTTTTCATCTTTTCAGTTTAACCTCACTTTGTTACTTTCAACTTTGTTCTCCTATACTTTTCATATTTCGCAAATTTTCCATTTTACGCTTCGTTCTATATTTTGCGAGTTAACACAACGCAGAGTAAGTGTGTGGTTCAGCGTTTTTACGTTTCGTTTTACGCTTCGTTTCTAAGTTTTGCGAGTTTTTACGTTCCGTTTTACGCTTTATTGTTGTTCAACGTTTTTACGTCGTCTATTTTTTTCTTATTTGACAAAGTTCGTCATAACGTGCGGGTACTAGATCGACTTAGTTATTATTTTTTTATATTTTGCGTTTCGATCTAATTTTTTCACCGCAAATTTAGTGTTGGTGGTCACTCGTGGTGATATGACATTGATACTATTTGACAGGTTTTACGCCCCGCCACAACAGGGGTTAAAAAAAGGAAGCATGCCTTTGTTGAAGCATATAGAGTATGTTTAGAACCGGATTTCATTACTCTATCAAAACCCGTCTGTGATCCCAGCTCAGTTGGGTAATTGGCTGGTTGTTTCCTTGTGAGACGCCGGTTTGATTCTCGGCAATGGCAGGGTGAGACATTTGTGCGTTATGATGGTGAAAAACCCACCGAGGAGGGTTTGATCCTGAGCGTCACCCCGGTTTTCATCCGGCTGTTACTTCAGCGAAGAAACTCGTGTGGAGGCAGTACGGTTTCCGGGGAAACGCCGTAACCAAGTCTGACTACACAGCTCTAGCCCTGCTATCTGTGCAGATCTTGACTAGAATTGCCGATTAGGCAATGTGACAATGATCACTATTAGAAGTTAACCGTCAAAAAAAAAAAATTACTCTATCAAAACCCTAATTTAAAAAAGGAAGCCTGCCTTTATTCAACGTTTCTTCTTCTTCTTTTTTTTTTTTCATTTTAATTAATAGAAACATAGCAAAAACGCATATGATATGCTCTCTACTTCTCTTATTTTAATAGAGTAAACTGTCATTTTGGTCCCTGAAGTTTGGTCACTTTTGTCATTTTAGTCCAAAACTCAACTCTTTTAAATCTGGGTACATGTGGTTTCACTTTTATTGCCATTTCGGTCCAAAAATGAAATCAGTTGATATTTGGCTAATAAAATCTATTATTTTGTCATTTTCCTCAGGGGCAAAACGTTCAATATGTTCAATTCAAAATATATTAGGGTTAAATAGATATGTTAGATAACCATTGTTTATAGCATAAACAAACACCATGATAATGTTTGATATGGACAAATATAAATGTAATACTACAATTCATTGCGGTTAGTTGATTTTTGACAATTTAGGGTAATTAGTTATTACAAATTATAATTTGTTTGTATTTTTAGTTTATAGAAAAGTTGTATGATTATATAGTATAATTTATGTAGTTGTTTGATTATTATAAAATAAATTACCACTATAATATCTCATCTAAATTGTATTAAGGCATTTCTTACTTTTATTTCGTTCAGTGATGAAATGTGATCAATTTTTGATGGTTTTCTTATTTGAAAGAAAGCCAATGAGCTTAGGTATTTCATTTCCTTTAATTTTGCAAAGGATAAAGTTTTCATTGTATTCAAATCATTAGAAATGGCTTTTTAGTTTGTATATTATTGTCATAAAAATTTGTTATTTTTATTTTGAACATCAATCTCCCTTACTTCTACTAAACTAGACCTCAGTTATTACACTTATACAACTTGAGACCTCACCATAAATGTTGCTCGTAGTGTTTTGTCTGAAAAAACTGATTCTATTAGTTATTTAAAAAAATATTTTATTTATATGGTGTCTAATTACCATGTGAAAAAAGTAAGAATGTAGGGTTCCAGTTTTTGGCTCACTATAGCACCTGGAATCTATCTGTTATCACTAATTATTTTTCGATTATTGCATGTTAGGATTAAATTTGTAAATAAAACCGACTTAGTGCCGTTCCAACGTTTCTGGAGGCTCTAAGCAAACTACAAAGGCGAGGCCTCTTCGAATTGGTATAAAGAAACATCGAAAGTCTCAATCGCAAACACAATATCAAAATTCAAAGATTCAAAGTATCATTTAGGGTTTTATAGCAAACAGTGATTTCTCCACAATAATTTCTCTTGAGTTCACCTCCAATTTTATATAGATATGATTATAAAAAAATAACCGTTAACCATTGTGACACCAAATTTCACCTCTAATTTCTCCCTAGTCAGCGACATCATTCAGCGGAATTAGCATATGCGACGTTACAGTAAGCTAAAATGACGATGTCGGCCTAAAATTATTACAAATTACATATTGCTTGAAGTTGGAATTGTGCCTCTTTTATTTTAAATTCAGTTTTTCAATTGAGCATCGCAATAAATATAATTTTTGTTTTGTTCATTTGGGCCTAATACGGTAATACACATATACTATATAAAGATTTTTTTTTTAAAAATTTGAGGCCCTGTTTTCTGGAGGTCCTAGCCCGTTGCCTAGATTTGAAAGCCTCTAGGTCCGGCCTTGAAACGACTTTATATATACGCTTGTTGTAAAAAAAAATCCATAATAATAGTTCACATCAAGATCTCATCAAATCAGATAAAATGCAGTAGTCGACTATACTAAATATTTGCACTGAATGCTGTTCAGAAAAATAAAATATATTTGTATTGAATATTTGAATGACATATCAAATGCAGTATTCAAAACAGACGAACACCATTATTTCCATGTATAGCAAGCATAGCAAAAACTCTGCGTTTATATATTGAATATTTTGTATTAAATGTCAAGAGATGAAACGTCTAGGCTTCAAGAATATGGCCAAGCTCATAACTAGAATCTTTGAATTAATCGTACTTGTTTATATATAGGGATTCTTTTAACATAAATCCCAAACAACTTGATCCAAGTACGGTCAAAGTTGAACATCATTTGCATAAAGTGTTAAGTGTCAACATCTTAAACATTGTCTTCTTGAAAAAACACAGAGAGAAAAAGTGAAAATGAATTCCAACCTAAGTTTAAAGATTAAGAAAATAAAGTAAATCAAGAAGAAAATGGGATTGTGGTGAAATTGTATATGTATTTGAAGAATGTAATGGCTCAATTGATTATTCTCTATTATTGATACCTCAATATAAATACAAGATACAATCCCTTATCTTAGGGAACAAGTAAATACAAATCTTAGAGAACAAGTAAATACAAAATCATATCTTATATTTACATAAGGGATATTCCATTACACCCCCGCAGTCGAAGCAAGAGGTGGGCGAATGTTGAGACTGGAGCGGAAATCATCAAATAATACTCGAGGTAAGCCTTTGGTGAAGATGTCAGCAATCTGTAAACGAGTAGGCGTGTGAAGTATCCGTATAGTACCACGTTGAACATGTTCGCGCACAAAATGAATATCAAGTTGTATGTGCTTGGTACGTTGATGCTGAACCAGATTACTAGATAAGTAGATAGCACTTATATTGTCGCAATATACTAAAGTGGCGGTGGAGAGGGGGCGACGTAACTCGAGAAGGAGGTTACGAAGCCAGCAAACTTCAGCAACGACATTGGCGACTGCTCGGTATTCTGCTTCAGCGCTGGAACGAGAAATGGTCGATTGCCGCTTAGAAGACCAAGATAAAAGATTTTGCCCCATGTAAACACAATATCCAGAAGTAGAGCGACGAGTATCCGGCAACCTGCCCAATCAGCGTCTGTGTAAGCCCGGAGAGAAACGTCCGAGCAGGAGGAGAGCGTGAGACCATAGTCTACCGTGCCGCGAATATACCGAATAATACGCATCAGCGCCTGCCAGTGATCCGTGCTAGGATTATGCATGTGAATATAGATTTGTTGAACCGCATAACTAATATCGGGCCAAGTAAACGAGAGGTACTGAAGTGCGCCCGCAAGGCTTCGGTATAACGTGGGGTTGTCGAATGGAGTACCAGTTGTAGCACCAAGTTTTGGCTTAGTATCAACAGGTGTAGCGACTGGGTTACAAGTGGACATACCTGCACGGTGGACAATATCCAAGGCATAAGATTGTTGAGACAAAAACATGTTGTTACCAGAGCGAGATACCGTAATACCCAAGAAGTAACTAAGAGGTCCAAGGTCTTTCATTGCAAATTCAGCCGCGAGGCTGCCCATTAATCTCATTCGGAGCGTGTCGGAGGAAGTAGTTAGGATAATATCATCGACAAAGATCAATAAGTATGCAATGTCACCCCTGTGATGATATGTGAAGAGAGAGTTATCACATCGACTCTGCAAGAAACCCATAGAAGTAACAAAATCCGTAAATCGATGGTACCATGCCCGTGGTGCTTGTTTAAGTCCGTAAAGAGATTTCTTAAGAAGACACACATGATCGGGATAGTCGGGGTGCCGAAAACCCATGGGTTGATACATGTAGACAGTCTCAGTAAGATGACCATGAAGAAACGCATTAGTAACATCCAGTTGATGAATAGGCCATGACTGAGATAAAGCCAATGTCAATATTGTCTGAATAGTAGCCGGTTTAACAACCGGGCTAAATGTCTACCCACAATCAATACCGACTTGCTGATTTCTACCATCACACACAAGCCGTGCCTTGTATCCTTCTAACGTGCCATCCGACCTGTATTTGTGACGAAAAAGCCACATGCTACGAATAATATGCATATCAGGATGTCTCAAGACAAGTTCCCAAGTCTTGTTTTTAATTAAGGCATTAAATTCGGTTTGCATAGCGGTAAACCATTCCGGGTTAGACAAGGCGTCCGTGGGGTTTTTAGGGATAGGTGCGATAGTTGTTAAGGATAGGTTGAAAATTTATTTTGGTTTTGAAATGCCTGACATGGCACGAGTTTGCATGGTGCGGGTTGGGGGTAAAGGTGGTGGGGGCGGTATCGGGCTGGAGGTGGTGAGATCAGGGAGCGATTGTGCCGATGGGGTAGGTGGGCTTAAAATTGGGCCGGTGGATTGCAAATGGGTGATGGGTTGGGCTGGGGAGGTGTTTGTGCCTAGTAGTGTGTATAGGTGACGAGTTGGGCTGGGGAGGGGTTTGGCCCGGTTGGGAGGAAAGTTGTGGTGAGTGGGGTGGGGTATCGGTTTGGGCCGAGGGGGGTATAGGTGTGGGAGAGTTGGGTTGTGGGTGGATGAGCGATGGGGGAGGTGGATCTGGTGGGTTAAGGGGTGGCATTGGGGGGGGGGGGGTAAGTTGAAAGTACGGGTGGATAGGGTCATCGAGGAAGTTGTACGTTTGGGGGGTGGCCTTGTGAGATTTGCTAAATGGAAATATGGTTTCGTCGAATAGGACATGCCAATTGATGGTAATTTTACGGGACTTGAGATCAAGGCATTTGTATCCTCGGTGATTAGAGGGATAACCGAGGAACACACACGGGTATGAACGAAAAGCAAGTTTGTGAATGGTTGTGTGGGGAATGAGAGGATAGCAAATACACCCGAACACCTGGAGGTGATCGTAAGTCGGGAGGCAATGGTATAGGCGTTGGGTGGGGGTTTGAAATTTATGAATTTTGGTCGGTATAATGTTTAAAAGGTAAGTTGCGGTTTTGAGGGCATGATGCCAAAAATGGGTCGGTATGGAAGAGTGGGCCAAAAGTGTACGTATGAGGTTATTGATGGTTCGTATTTTTCGTTCAGCTTTGCCATTCTGGGAGGATGTACGAGGGCACGAAAAACGGAAGTGCATGCCTTGCATATTGCAAAAAGTTTGAAATTGATGATTGGCATACTCCCGTCCGTTGTCACATTGGAATTGTTTTATTTTGGTGCCAAATTGTGTTTGAATAAAGGTGTTGAATTTTGTGAACATTGTAAACACATCAGATTTATGGGTTATAGGGTAGGTCCATAAAAAAATAGTATAATCATCCAAGAATAAAACATAATAACGATGACCCCCATTAGAAAGGATGGGAGATGTTCAAACATCACTATGAACGATATCGAATGGTTTAAAAGTACTTGAATTAGATACAATAAAAGGAAGTCTAGTGTGTTTTCCAAGAATACAAGCAGTGCAAACTTTATTATTCAAAGAACCACAAGAAATTGAATTAGAAGTTTTTAAAGTTTTTAAAATAGCTGGGCCAGGGTGGCCAAGCCTTTGGTGCCAAATGTCTTGAGAGATAGCAGCATAAGTAGAAGCAGAGGTGAGGTTGGTGATGTTGGACGGGCTGAGAGTGTAGAGATCCCCGGAGCTATTGCACCGTAGGATAGGTTTCCTGGTCTAGAGGTCCTTCACAGTAAAACCATAAGGGTCAAATTCAACAGACAAATGATTATCAGTAGTAAAACGGCATACAGAAATAAGGTTTTTGACTAGGTTAGGTGCGTAAAGGACATTATTGAGTTTAAAGGGTGGGAATGGTGGTGGAAGGGTTATGTTGCCTTGTCCAAGGACCAGAATGGTTGTGCCATTGCCAACAATAATGTTACGAATAATGCCAGAATTAAAAATAGATTGAAACTTATCAGATTGAGGAGACATCGTACCTGACGCACCGGTGTCCATGGTCCATGATGAATCATTGTTGTGAAGAGCCAAGTTGTATAATGCTTGTGCGATATCGGTTGGAGAGTAACCAGCCGCGTATGTTTGGGCCGCCGTTTGATTCGCTGGTCATGGGCCTAAAATCCCTTGGGCCGAAGATGGTTGTGATGTCGTATGAGAAGGGTTTGGGTTGGAGGGGGATGGACATGGAGGGGGAGTCCATTGGGCCCAAGGTTGTGGGGGCGCCTGTGAAGAGTAGTTGGCCCATGGTGGCGGCTGCCAGTAGTGGGGCGGGTATTGGTATGACTGTTGATGACGACCACGGGTATTGGGTAAAGAAGACATGGCTGATTGAAAGAAGGAGGTTGGACAAGACAGGGATCGGCGAGAATGAAAGAGGGAGGGGGGGGGGGGCGAAAAAAATTAGGGTTTAGGGTTTAGCTCTTGATACCATGAAGAATGTAATGGCTCAATTGATTATTCTCTATTATTGATACCTCAATATAAATACAAGATACAATCCCTTATCTTAGGGAACAAGTAAATACAGATCTTAGGGAACAAGTAAATACAAAATCATATCTATATTTACATAAGGGATATTCCATTAGTATTTTATAAAAAACTTTAAGGCATGTAATATGCATATTTTCAATTGGTTAGAGCTTAAAATGACGATAAAAGCGCCGAATGAATTTAAATAAAACTAGTGGGTTATCATCCGCGCTCCAAGTTGGGTTTGAAACGTAGATAAAAATAAGCAAATTGTGAACACAATCCCGATAAAAAAACCACGTCGTGATGATATATTCGAAAGTCACGGAAAAGTTATGTTGTATACGAAAGCCAAGTTATTCGAACAAAATCTACACCAAAACGTATATATAGATAAATATGATGGTTGCACATTACAACGGGTTGGTAAAAAAACATAGATAAAAAAATAGGCCGCAATAGCATATTCAAGATGAAAGCCGAGCGTTTTGAAAAACCAAACGGTTAAAACAATTGGTCAATTTAAAAACAACATTACGAAAATTTACGTCGAAGCATGGATAAAAATAAAATGCATGGATATATAAAGATAAACATGACAGCCATGCATTAGAGTGGGTCAGTTTAAATGTACATAAAAAACACTTTGCAATGGTGTCTTTAGAGATGAGCACCGTACTTTTAAAAAATGAATGGTTAAAAAATGTTGTAAACAACCGGTCGGTTTAAAAATATAGTTATGAAAATTCACATCGAAATGTAATTAACCTGCGTGAAGCGTTGATTTAAAAAATAAAACCATATAGATTTACATAACATAAGAATTTATTTATAATTTAAATTAATAACCTTATTAAAGTTCAGGTGTTAAAACGTAAATCATTTGAAGAAAAGCAAAATATATATATATATATATATATATATATATATATATATATATATATATATATATATATATATATATATATATATATATAAAAGTTTATTAAAGTTGAAATATTAAACTTGAAAATCAAAGATTGTAAATGAAAATTAATTACTAAAAACAAAAGTTTTATTTTGTTACTATATACTAAGCAACCAAAATTATTATATATAGTATAATTCCTTAAATCATTAAATTCACACTATGCATTAAAAAAGACTTTCAAAGTAACTTACTAGAGTTTTACCAACCGTGCAATTTGCAATTCACTCACTAACTTGATCATCATTAAAATTGAATTTAATAAAAGTAGCATCAAACTTGTGAACAGTAATTGCTACAACTAACAAAAACACATGTGCTAAAAACATAAAAAGTACACTATAGTTTAATATGATTTAATATATATAATAATAAATAAATTAAGTTTGATTTGTTGCATATGTAATATTGGTGCTAGTTAGTGTTACACACCTAAAACTTAGGAAACTTATCTATCTTTATAAAGATAATTCATTTGGCATTTTTTTTTCTCAAAATTCTTGAAAATATGTATATTACATGCCCTATTTTTATTCTATAAAAAACGACTTGTTACATACGGTTTTTATGGGTTTTCTCACGAATAGTGGGTTTTTGATTCTAACATTTCCCTATATACACACATATCATGTATTTCAGTATCAACATAACTAATGCTTTTTTTTTAACTTTAAATTTCATCCATGATCCCTAAAGTATAATATACATCTTTGACCCGTTTAATTTTCTATTAATATGATATTTCTTTAATAACTTCTGTTTATTAGCTTTTCTTTAAAGAAAATTGGATGCACTGCATTTAATTTTTTTTTTCCAGACATTCCAATATAAACTTTGGTATCGTTATATATACAAGTGTCAGTATCGTTCCAGAATAGATTAGATGAAGGTGTTAAGCCATGGAATGGGAGGTACCAACGGAGAAGCAACAGACTCGGAGGAGGAATTGCTACCACACTGCCACCGCCTTCAACAACTTACCATTCATCCACCGATTAGATAAGTTGTGTTAAAAAACAAGACTATGTTTGAAGTCAATTTTTTCAATTTTCAAATTCAGAATTGTTTTGTTAGGTTGTTTGGTGTGCCGATCGGTATGAAACAGACGAGTGCGGACTAATATCATGAGCTGTGTACCTCAATCCAAATTCCTCCTCCGTCAATTCACTCTCTGCCATTTTCCGTTACCTCCAAACCCTAAATCCGTCTTCGTTTTTAGGTGGTTTGCTCGATGAGGATAATCGGTGGTGTAACCGACAATGACAGTATTGTTTACGGTAAGGGGTGGATGTCGATGGTGGGTTAAATGGTGTTAATGATTATTGTTTAGGGGCATGGGAGGATGTCGATAGTCAATCGGTGGTGTAACCGACAATGACAGTATTGTTGACGGTAAGGGGTGGATGTCGATGGTGGGTTAAATGGTGTTAATGATTATTGTTTAGGGGTACGGGAATATGTCGATGGTCGTTGGTCTGCTCTAACAATTCTTTTATTTTTTTAATTGGATCTGTTTTCTTTAGCGGTTTTGTACTTTTTTGCAGTTGTGTAAACTACTCCAACAATTGATTCACAACCTTAT
Source organism: Helianthus annuus (assembly GCF_002127325.2). Lineage (NCBI taxonomy): Eukaryota > Viridiplantae > Streptophyta > Magnoliopsida > Asterales > Asteraceae > Helianthus > Helianthus annuus. The sequence continues at coordinate 184,760,469 of NC_035449.2, read as the reverse complement.
TAAACCTCTTTTGTACTATTGTGTGATAGACCAAACTGATTTTGACCGAACAATATCAGTAGTAGCTGTGTCGATATATTGGGTCTAGTGCTAGAATTCGTTTTTATAATTATCAATGGATATAACATACGTATCGATATCTTTTTGAGTATATCAAGATTTTTTTTGTTTTTTTTATTAAATTGCTAAAACAAGTATTAATACCATAACAAACCAATATTGGCCGAGTTCTCACTGTAGCCCGACTGCAAATCCCACTTGTTTAATATATTTAATATAAATGGAGGTATGAAATCGCTAATCTCTACACATTTTAAAGTTCAAGGGTTTATTATTTATATAGTATAAAGATAGTTTAGGGTAGTTATGAAGTTCGGGGACTAAAGATGGCAAATCAGAAGTTAGTAACCGACTCCCTTAAGGAATCGATGTGTCCCTTGGACACACCTCTTGGAATCGGCGACACCTATACAGGATGAGGAGACACATCTCTTTAAGATTCAATTACAACCACATGTTCAAAGGACACAACCGTTCCTGAAGAGATACGTCTTTACAATCGTACCTTTTCGAGTCTATAAATAGGTCATTAGATTTTATTTGTAAAAATATTACATGTATTCAGAGATTCAAATTATATTCAAGTTCAGTTTTATTCAATTGTTCTAGAGATCAAAGATCAATCTGGGCAAGAATTAGTATCAGAGCATCAGGCTCTAGGCGCATCGAATCGCAGGGTTTTCACCACCAGGTTTTATTATTCTTTTCAATTCGTAAGTTTAGTTTTATTTTCGGTTCAAGGGTATCGAACCAGGGGTAAGAAATCTAGGTTTTGATTTTGGGGGTTTAGTGCGAATTAGATTGTTTGGTTATTAAGCGTTTCGAGAAATCTCGGGTTAAGGATTAGAGGTTTAGTGAAACAAGAAAAATAAAGTTTATTGAAAAGTGAAGATTGTCCAGCCAGAAGTTATGTCAGGAGCAACCGGACCAACTCCACAAATTGTAATTCAAAAGGAAGAAAGATTTCTTTCCCAATTCCAGTGTCCAATCTTGAAACCGATAAATTATAAGGTTTGGGCAATTCGCATCAAGACAATTTTAGAAGCGAATGGATTTTGGGAAACAATTGAACCGGTAGAAAATACACAATCGAATATTAAGAAAGATAAGTCGGCAATTGCTTATCTGTTCCAAGCAATACCGGAAGATGTTGTATTTGGAAAATTACAATACTACAAAAGGCTTGTTTGCATACAATCTTGTAAGAATTTGAGTTGTTGAGAATGAGGGAAGACGACACTGTGGATTCTTTCACAGAAAAGATAAACAGTATTGTAACAAGGGCAAGTGACTTAGGGACAACACTGAGTCAATCGACTCTGGTACGCAAACTCCTAAATGCCGTACCAGATAAGTTTACTTAGATTTTCGCCTCCATGGAACAATACTCTGATCTAGATACACTGATGCTAGAAGAAGCAGTCGGAAGGTTAAAGACTTACGAAGAAAGGCTAAGATTAAAGAAAGGAAGCCCAAGAGATAGTCAAGATATATTGATGTTTACACATCATAACAATAACTCAGGCAGAGGAAGACAGTTCGGAAACCACAGGCGTGGCAGGTTCAACCAACCACATGGAAATTGGCGAGAAAGTAAAGACAAACAAAGCACTAAAAACTAAGGATCTTCATACAGACCTAGAGGTGGAAATTCTAGGAATTGGAGGAAGTTTGGAAGGAATCAAACAGACCCAAGTAAGATCCAGTGCTTCAAGTGTCAAAAGTTTGGACACTTTAAGAAAGACTGTCCCGAGATAGAAGTTGTACAAAAACACTCAAATCTCGTCGAGGAAGATGAAGCACCTGTATTGCTAATGGCAACACAAGAAGAAAACGTTGTTCAAGAAAGGGTTCTATTAAACGAAGAACGCATAGAGCCAGTAAGGTACGCCACAAAAGATGAAAGTCTATGGTACTTAGACAACAGGACAAGCAACCACATGACAGGTGTGCAAAGCCACTTCAAAGAATTGGATGAAAAGTTGACGGGGCAAGTACGTTTTGGTGACGGGTCGCACGTAGAGATTAAAGGCATAGGTTCAATACTGCTGGAATGTCTAAACCAAGAACAAAAGATTGTTTCTCAAGTATACTACATTCCAAGTCTGAAAAGCAACATATTGAGCCTTGGATAACTCACAGAAATTGGTTGCAAAGTAGTTATGGACGAAGACTTACTAACACCTCGGGACAGAAATAGAAAATTACTAATTCGAGTCAGGAGAATGAAGAACAGGCAGTATAAAGTAAATTGAAGATTGGAAGGCCAATATTCCTGCTCTCAAACACAGAAGATTTAGCATGGTTATGGCACGAGTGGTTAGGCCATTTACACTTTGATGCTATTAAAGAAATGACTCGAAAGAACTTGGTACATGGAGTTCCTCAAATAAGTCATGCCAGTCAAGTGTGTGACACATGCTTATTAGGAAAACATAGTAGGACACATTTCCAAATAAGGCGAAATTCAGATCTTTAAAACCTCTGCATTTAGTCTATGGAGATTTGTGTGGTCCTATATCCCCACCAACATATGCTAGCAAGAAGTACATATTTTTACTTGTAGATGACTACACTCGCTACATGTGGGTATATCTACTAACTTCCAATGATTAAGCATTCGAAACCTTTAAGGAGTTCAAAGAAAAGGTGAGGAAAGAAGCACAAACCAAGTTAAAGATGCTAAGGACGGATAGAGGAGGTGAATTCACATCGGTTAAATTCCACAAGTATTGCAAAGACAACGGTATACCGAGACAGCTTATAGCGCCGTATTCCCCAGAACAAAATGGAATAGTAGAAAGAAGGAACAAGATGATGTTATCAACTACTCACAGTATGTTAAGGGCAACAAACACGCCACAATTTTTTTGGGGTGAAGCAATAAGACATACGATATACGATATACGTATTAAACCGGATTCCAACGAAAGTTTTGGTTAACAAGACCCCGTATGAAGCAATAAAAGGAAGAAAGTCGAATCTGGAACGCTTAAAGATTTTTGGCTGCACAACATACGCTAAGGTACTACCACTTAAACAAAAGATGTTAGATGATAGAAGTGTACCCATGATATATCTTGGAATAGAAGAAGGATCAAAGGTATACAAATTATATGATCTGGTGAAGAACAAGAGATGTGTCAGATGAGATATAAAGTTTATGGAAGGTCAACCATGGAACTGGAATAACTATATGGAAACGATAGATTCAGGGAATTCCGAATGGACAAACTTTGTCATTCAAGAAGATGACAACCCACTAGAGCTAGAAGAAAATGCACAAAGTAGTCCTGATAGTAGCGGGTACAAGATTCAGGAATGATCAGTCAGAAGAACAAGACTCCAATGTAACCACGCCAACACATTTGTACAATCAAAACTCATCTGGAAGTTCAAGCAGTTTATCAATTAGAGGTCCATCTACATCTGAAAGTACAACGAGGAGTATTAGTGACACTCTAGTTAAACTGAGAAGTCTCGATGAACTATACGAAAGAGGGGGAAATTCAAGTAGATCCACACGAATTACTACTTGCTGAAGATAAACTAAGGAATTACAAGGAATCATCTAATGACAGAAAATTGATTGAAGCAATGAAGGCTGAGCTAGACTCAATAAACAAGAATAACACTTGGAGATTGACAGAGTTGCCAAGAGATCACAAGGCAATAGGTTTAACGTGGGTATTCATGACTAAGAAATATGCAAATGGAAAAGTTATTAGATACAAAGCAAGGTTGGTAGCAAAAGGTTATGTTCAACAACTGGGATAGACTTTGATGAACTCTTTGCACCAGTAGCACACATAGAGACAGTTCGACTAATGTTGGCTTTTGCAACATATTAAGGTTGGGAGGTACATCACTTAGATGTAAAGTCTACATTCTTACACGGTGGTCTCAAGGAGGAAGTCTATGTCTTATAACCAGAAGGATTTGTAAAGCCAGGAGATGAAGGAAAGGTTTACAAACTATCAAAAGCACTGTATGGATTGAGACAAGCACCGCATGCTTGGAACACGAAGTTAGATCAAACCCTAAAGTCACTTAATTTCAAGAAGTGCACTTTAAAGCAAGCAATCTATACAAGGACAAGTGAGACTTCTACACTGATAGTCGGAGTCTACGTTGATGATTTGATAGTTACTGGAACATTAAGAAAGGAGATAGATATTTTGAAGTCTCAGATGGAGAACAAGTTTGAAATGAGCAATCTAGGATTGCTAGCATACTATCTAGGAATAAAAGTTATTCAAGCAGGGAGTGAGATAGCTATCAAGCAGACATGCTATATTAACAAGATACTCAAAGACGTTGATATGTTAACCTGCAATGACACCAAGATTCCTATGAATCCAGGAACATAGTTAACAAAGACTGAAGAAGGAGATATAGTAGATGCAACACACTACAGAAGCCTGATAGGTTCTCTCAGGTACTTATTGCATACAAGGCCAGATCTATGTTACCTAGTCATTTTGCTTTGTAGCTTCATGCAAGAACCAAAGGAGCATCACTCGAAAGCAGTGAAACACGTACTACGTTATATCAAAGGAACTAAAGAGCATGAAATCATATACAAGAAGCAAAGAGGATGTAAGATCAGAGGTTATAGTGATAGCAGGTATGAAATTAACACAAACCAAGGAAAAGGTACAACTAGTCTGGTATTCTACTTTAGAGAATCACCTATAACCTGGTGCACACAGAAGCAACAGATAGTGGCACTATCATCAAGTGAATCAGAATTCATGGCAGCCACTGCAACAACATGTAGGTTCATGATTTCGGACCGTAACCAGTGATTAGTGAGTGATTAAGTTCAAGACGAGAGAGATTAGAGACAAATAAACACTTCTTTGTATTAATCCTGTAGTATAACGTTACAAAGCGGCCCGATTACAAGCTAACCGAACAATACCAAAGGAGTATACATCTGGGGAGAGACCAAGTAGTGATATCTCCCCCAAGGTCTAAAACCTTCCTCACACTCTCTGGCTCTCTCTCAGTTTGCAAATGAACCAAGGGTTGCTATTTATAGTCACACCCCCTTGTCTTGCAAACACACACGGTCAAACGAATAACCCTCTCGTTTGACCACTTCAAACGAGCGGGTCAATACACGTTCGTTTGACCGTTTCACTCACTATTACATAATCAACATAAAATAAAACTAATCTATTCGAACAACATCAGACACAAAAACTGCACCAACAAATTCCCCATTGTCCGTTGCTGTCGAATGCTGAAAATGTAACTGCAATTGATCTTCAGTCAAGTATTTGTTAATGACATCTTCTTTGTGTTCACAAATTCCCCCTTGACTGATGATCCAGGTAAGTAGTATCTTGACTTGAGTCTTCATAGCAATACCAAACCCTTGAAGCTTCTCGTATAGCATTTCCCCCCCTCAAAGTACGCGTATCCGGTTGGGTGTTGTGCAATCTCCTCGCAAGGCTGAATTGACCGATCTTCCGCTGATCTTCCAATACTCCAACCGGCATTTGATAAGGGTTCCATTCTTTAAAAACTGCATTAAGTCTTGATCTTGTCATAAGAACTGCATTTCATTCAAGCATACTACATTGGTAGAGTTTTCTGGTGAACTGTCTTCTGTAAACCATCTTTGTGAAATCGACCAAGTAATGCACTTTGATCCTCAGCATCAACACTCAGGAAGTCAGCTAGACTGAGTATATCACTTGCAAGCTTAACCAGCATGCTTAGTTGAACTACATCCAGATCTCATTATCTCGCCTTTGTGAAGTTGACCAAGTAATGCACTACGGATCTTCAGCATCAGTACTCAGGATGTCAGCTTGACCAAGTACATTGTTTGCGAACTCAACGAATTGAATTACACCCAGATCCCTGTAAAATCTCATAAAGATTCCCCAGGTCTTCAGTGAACAGCGCTTTGAAACTACTGTAGACTTTCGATACCTGTATGTTTCCGTGCAAAACCCTTCACGCTGGCTGGAGAATTAATTAAAATCCTCAAATTTGTGTCTGTGCAAAACATTCCACGCAGAACCTTTGGTATCACCAGAAAAACACAAACTCCACCACCTGTGATTGCGTTTAGAATTTTCCTAAGAAATTCCAAAACATATGAAAATTGTTATCCCCCCATTTCTTTGGTAAAATCTCTAAACCTTAACAAATTCCCTCCTCTAAGCGGAACTGTCGTCAACTTCACTGAACAGATTCTCTCAACTGAGCAGAATCTTTCAAATATTCTCGGTTTTTCTAAAAATCACAAAAGAAACTTTCTTCTTTGCATATTCTAGTTGATAATGAAAGTCCCCTAGCCCCGTAGGATATGACTTGTATCCCCCCAAAGTTCTGCTAACACCTAATCCGAAAGCTTCCATCATAGGCATAACTCTTCGACTTTGTGAACTCGTTAGGACCGGTCTTGGCTCTCTAGGTTCCTCCAATCGTTATCAAATGCGAGAAAATGACAAAAAACAAAATTCTTTCGAACATTTACGAACACCGAGAACAAAACAAATTTTCACGTGCAGAAGAAAAATATACCGTTTTTAGCCCATAATAGTCACGTTACCAATTTTGACATTTGCACCGGTAACCATGACTACCCCACGTTTAACAAAAATCAAGTTTTCATTATGCTTCATCATCCCGCGTGCTCCCGAACCTGTACGAATTTAACGTTAAAAATTAACTCAAATATATTTCGCGAACACCCGACCCCCACTTTGCAACTCACGAGTAGAAACGATTCCATGACTCCATGTCTCATCTAAACATTTAAAAACCATGATTGTAAATCCCAAACTATGATTTTAAATAAAGGAGTAGAACCGGCCCAATCACTAAACTGAGCCCAAAACCAGTTAAGCCCAAACCCCCTTTTATCTACTCTGATCCCTACGAACAATAAAGGTGTCTACAAAGACTTGATTACTGGTTCACGAAGATTGTTTGAAGCCCACGTTTGTATGAGGCCCACGAAGAGTTGATTCTTCGTGAAGAAGAATTATAATGTCCACGAAGACTTGCAACCCACGAACAATGATTGTTCATCAGAATGATAAACAAAATCATGGGGTCGACGAACAATCACGATGTCCCTAAAAACCCACGAACATTCATTGCTTGGGCCGACAAAGAAATGAATAACATGTGACAACTGGCACTTTTCCACATATTCCGTACAATGTTAAACAATAATTTATGCATTAGTGACTGTGCCTGATTAAATTAATGACATGAATGATTTTCCGAATGCTATCATATACATACAAGTGCATTACATGTTGCATGATTTCTTATCATTATTGCATGCAACACAATATGGTTCAATTAGTGCACCAAACAAAGTTAGCACAGTTATCAGACAAAACTAGAAGTGCTGACGAGAGTTCAGTAATCAGACAGACATGATGTTAAGACACAGAATGAGCCTCGAAACCAAGAGTTACACTAGAATAGTGTGTAGGAAAGTAGAGATTACAAAACTGCCTTCCTAGTGTTAATTTAAATGCCGGAAAGTGCCCGAAACACACTAAAACTGCAGAATTCTGCAGAAAACAATAAAATTCAGCAATTTTCAGCAATTAAACATCAAAATATAATGTAGAAATGTGGTTTAATAGTCCAGAATATCTTCCTAAGTGTCGGGAATCAAAACTGTCATAAAAGGGAACATAAAACACACTAAACTGGGTAGTTTAGCACCTTAACGAACCGATAACCAACCGAAAAACTAGACACTACCCGAAACACCAAATTTTCACTAGAAGTATTGTTTTAGTGTTACGAAGCTAGTTATGGTCACCAAGCATCATAATTCATCTTACCACACCATAACACATAACAAACTAACTAATTCCCTTAAAACCTAACTAACTTAACTAACCAACCATTACAATCTATAACAACCCTCCAAAATATTTTCGACACCCCTAATATAATTAGAATGTCCCATTATGTCCTAAAATACACCCCGTATGCGAAAACGGACCACGAATACCTTTATTTTTATTAAAAATAAATTAAAAACAAAATTCTGGTGTCGCTCGCGGGGCGCGGGTAGCCTTTGGCTACCTCCTACGTGGGGCGCGACAGTTGGTCACCAGCGCGACACCTTGAGCTGCCACGTGCCACCGTTCGTGTCGACCCTATAGTGCTGACCAGTCATAGCTAGGCCCTACTACCCCTACTACGCGGGCCGCGAATCCCTTAGAAGACTTCTACGCGGGCCGCGAGGGACTCGAAATCAGCTCCTATAAATTGGGAGCATCGGCCTTCAGTCCCACTCGCTCACAATCTTTTCTTTCTCTCGAATTCTCATATAGTTGAAGTAATTTTTGGGTGTAATACCCCCTCAAATAACGAAGTTCTGCCTCGTTGTAAGTATCATAACCCCGGTTACGTATTAGATACGCTGCCCGATTGATCCAGGGTTCCGTAACGGCTATCGAGGTTCTGCCCGACGTAGTCGTTGGAATGCCGTCTCGGGGAGGGTATTACTAATGTAAATATTGGGTTATTATACTAACACGTGTGCATTTGTATAATTTATAGATAATCACCAGGAAAATCTAAAGGAAAACCTAAGACAACAATGTGAGTAATCTCTTTTTTGCAAATTGTTGTTACAAAACCTCACACAATTAATAATATATTAAACAGTGATTGAGTATTTGTATTCTACAATTATCATTGGTATGTTGGGGTTTTGTATACAAAATTTGTTACTACCATACAAGGAGTAACATGACCACAAGTCGGGTTGACAGTACCGTGGGTGGTAATTAAAGTAGATGGAAACAAATGTAATTGCGCGACCGCCCTCAATACTGTACAATGGTTTTTACTAAACATGATTAAACTGAGATTCACTCACCAGTATTTCCCACTGACAAAATGTTTTTAAACGCGTTTCAGGTACCAAAATGTGAAAGCCAAATAGAAGCCAGCTGGACAGCACTGAAGGCTTGGAAAAGTTGCTATAAAGTTACCTAAAATAAAGAGATGTTTTATAAAATAAAATAGGGTTTATCCCTATGAAAATGTGTGTACTTAAAACTTGGGATTATTCCCACGTGTTTAATATTGTGAAAATGTGGTATTTTACTCTGATAACATATTTCCTAACTACGGTCCTGATGTGATTTCCGCTGCCAAAATGATAAACACGAATACCACCGAAACTGGCTGCGACCATCCGTTCCCGGGTTGTTAAGGGGACGGGGGTTGCGACACAACCCAACTATACACCTCCACTTACGGTTATAAACATGGGGACCCACCCTATGATTTTATTTCATTTGTTTAATTGATTTGTTATTAACTTTAGAAGCATAAGACCCACTAGACAATTTGATGTTGGAAGAACTTACTTAAAAACCACAAGTCTTATACAAGATCATTTCACAACTTCAACCAACACTTCTCCTTCCTTCCTCCTCTTCCCATTCTCGGCTCACACACCACCACATACCACCTCCATTTTCATTCCATTAACAAGCAATCTAAGATGAGTTTAAGGTGCAAGAAACATGGTAAAAAAGCTTGGAAGCATTAGAACTTGAAGGACCTTCATCAAGAGCTTTTATCGACCCTTTACATCTTCATCTTCATCATAGTTTCTTCCCTAGCCTTTGTGCTAGTAGTAAGCTCTTTACAAACTTGATTTTACTTCTAATTTTAGTGGTTAAAAGATTTTGTAATGTGTTAATCACAAGAATCTCAAAGAAACAAGAAGATGATCACTAACATAAAGCTTAATAACATAAGAATCTAAGTTGTTTTAGTGTATGTGTGATACTTGATTGTTGATTTCTTGTGTTTATGATGTTGATCATCATAAGAAGCTTGCTAGATTGTGATTAAACGCATGATCTAGCAAGCATGAGGATGAATCTTGTGAAAATCATAATGATCATCCTTTATGTGGATCATGAACTTGAAAATGTAGTTGTTTTAGAGCATGATGATTAATGATACAAGTTATAAGTCTTGAAAATGGATGATTTCAAAAATAATTTTCTCAAGAAACCAAAGTTGTTTGCAAGATTAACATGATCATGACTTTTAAAGATACTAATCATGTTTTAAGTGTTAAATCAAAGCTAGAAACATGTTGTTAACAAGAAGAATACAAGAAGAATCATTTTTAGAAAATCACCATGTTAGTTGTGAAAGACTAAATTTTACAAGAATGAGATTTATAAACAAATAACCATATTTTTAGGGGTAATAAACTTACTTAACAACATATTAAGTTACTACAAATTTTTACAAAGTTTCAAGTTCATGTCATAGTGTAACTTTCATATTTTTGGCTCATGGTAAGTCTTGATTGAATTGTTGATGATTGATGGTGATTTTAAAAAGAAAATGATATGCTTTTAAAGCATGGAAACCTCCATTTTTAAGGGAAAACTATGGCAAAATTTTTGTAGAAATTAAACACTTAGAAAAATATTTTTAAACAAGTGTTTATAAGTAAAGTTTGATCATTGTCTTCATATAAAAATTTGCCATAATTTTTGTCACAAAAATTACAAATGTTGGAGGTTGATTTTTGATAAATAGAAGTGACTAAGTATATATTTAGGAAAATATATATTTAGATGTCACAATTTGTGTGTCACTTGTGTATTATGTATATTAGTTATATTAGTTATATTATTTTAGGATTTGAAAATAATATAACTCACCAAATACCAAAATTATAATACAAAATATTACCAAAATTCCAAGAAAACGAATATATAATTTATACCCGAATATTGGACAAACCGGACAAGGACTATATATATATATATATATATATTCCGGAATTAAATTCATATATTTCGACAAACGAGTTAAACGATATTTTGGAAACCAAAAGAACAGAAAGTATGATTTTTACAAGTATTACAAGATATATCATACTTTATCAAGTATAAAATATATTATTTTGGGTGGAGAAAAAAATATATATATTTTCTTGAATAATTAGAAGATATATTATTTTTGAAGAAAATATATATTTTCTTAAATAAGCTAAAAACATATTATTTTGGGTGAGAAAATGAAACTATAAATATTTTCTAAGTTAACCTTGAAAACATATTATTTTTAAGGTTTATATAAAAATATAATTATTTTTGCCAAGAAAGAATTATAGATATCTTTCTATAAAAAGTTTTCTTAAAATACATATATTTTAAGAATATAAATTGATGATTTTTAGTTGATTAAAGATTAAATTCCAGAAAATTTAATACAAAATTAAGTATGAAAATACTTAATAAATACGATAAAGATACGTATTCTCGTACGTACAAACACACACCGTAATACGCCACCAATACTTGGCAAAATACACAAGTCTAAAAATACGGAAGTATAATTATACCCATCCTTGGAAAATATTCATGAAGGAATTGCAAATGATATAAGTCAAAATATATTATCTTAGCAAAGATTCCAAATAATTGTTAAATATAATTTAAGTTAAAATAATATTATTTTAACTAATAATTATATACCTTGGAATTATATTGAACATCAAAGATGTAACTCAAAGTATACCAAGAATTCCGAAATAAGTCTTACTAAGCAACTAAGACTAAGAGTCGTTACACGACCTTAACGTCTAATAAAACTCAGCACGTATGTAGGTTGTAGTACGGCGTAACGATACATACTTTGGGTATACAGGAGACAGGATGCAAATCAGTGAGTTCATGTCTCCCTTTTCTTTTAACTGTTTTCAGTTTTATAACTTCGGGGGTGAAATACATGTTACAAATGTTCACAAATGGTATGGTTAGCTAAGGAATGAACTGTTAGATCATGTGAATGGGTAGGCGCACACTTAAAAAAGTGACTATTAATCCTCGTATAAGGATCGAGGGACATGAGTGATAGATCTATCTGGGTGTTGCGAGTCCCACCCCTGGGCCGGAAGTGGCCGAAGGAGGTGACTATGTCTTACAGCCGGAGGCCCGGTACAAAATCCGCTAGGTTTGAGCCTTCCTATGCCATTGCACACATATTAATGTATTAGCTACACATTAATTGATCTGTTCATAGACGCTTTCATACCGGTTTACAAAAGGCATACTTACAGATGTTTACAAGATTATTCGAACTCATACAGAAACACATGAACTCGCTCAACTTTTGTTGATGTTTTCAAAATTACATGTATTTCAGGAAACAAGATGGATCTTGGGCGCTGGTGTGGTTTTCAAGACGTAAATTTCAAGTTTAGATGTCATCCACTTTGTTTTGTAACATAACTTGAGGATTTTGGTTGAAACTTTAATGACTTGTGTTATAACATTTCAAACCTATGAATGGATGAACATTATTTTTAATCATATAGTTGTTTATTATAATTGAATGCAATGATATTGAGCAAGTCACACATTATACGCTTTCGCAGAAGTTAGGGTGTGACATAACAGGCCACCAAGTTTACGAATGATTTTCATGCGACCCAGATATCAATGTGGAGCCCAACAAGAATAAAACAAATGAATAACAGGATACGAAGAATTAACTACCCAGATTATAAGCCCACGAATGATCTGTTATCACCCTCACAAAGAATAATGAATTCTTCCTGGGCGAACTCTCATTCTTCGTGGCCTTGATTCTTCGTCCATATTAATCATTCTTCGTCCAATGGACTCTTCGTACAACATGAATCATTCTTCGTTACAACCTAATCCCACGAAGACTAAAGGATTCTTCGTCGATATCATATGGACGAACACTAGGTCTTTGTGTGTAAGAAGTCCTCGCTGAACATTTAATCTTCGTTGATATGGAGTCTTCGTCGACATGGAGTGAACATTCTTCGTTGGGTGTTGATTGTTCGTTGGGATTCTTCGCAGAGATGGGGATTCTTCGCAGAGATGGAGATTCTTCGCAGAGATGGAGATTCTTCGTAGGGGGTATTGTTCGTCCCTGAGATTCTTCGTGGATGCAGATATGAATAAACCCTAGTGTTTCTTCAACAGCCGCCACCATCTTCAACAACACAGCGACCTGTTCTTCTGCAGATCTGACGAAAAACCTTCAAAACAAGATGAAAACTTGACTTCCTTGGTGTAAAATACAAACCCTAACCTTTTTGTACCGTCCGATTTATCTCAGATCCGTGTATTCGGGTCCAAATCTGGGTTTTTACACCTTTTTTCACATCTTGAACAAAAATCACGAAAATCACAGATTTAGAGCACATGTGACATAACAAATTGTTAGATTCACTAAATCGGGCACCATGGCCCTGATACCAATTGTAGGTTCATGATTTTGGACCGTAACCAGTGATTAGTGAGTGATTAAGTTCAAGACAGGAGAGACTAGAGACAAATAAACACTTCTTTGTATTAATCCGACAGTATAACGTTACAAAGCGGCCCGATTACAAGCTAACCGAACAGTACCAAAGGAGTATACATCCGGGGAGAGACCAAGTGGTGATCTCTCCCCCAAGGTCTAAAACCTTCATCACACTCTCTGCTCTCTCTCAGTTTGCAAATGAACCAAGGGTTGCTATTTATAGTCACACACCCTTGTCTTGCAAACACACACGGTCAAACGAATAACCCTTTCATTTGACCACTTCAAACGAGCGGGTCAATACACGTTCGTTTGACCGTTTCACTCACTATTACATAATCAGCATAAAATAAAACTAATCTATTCGAACAACATTAGACATAAAAACTGCACCAACACAACATGCCAAACACTATGGCTTAAAAGATTGCTAAGTGAAGTTACAGGCTGGAAGGAAGAGAAGATAACAATAAGGGTGGATAATGTTTTTGCAATAGCACTTATGAAGAATCCAGTCTTTCATGGAAGAAGCAAACACATTGATACACGCTATCATTTCATAAGGGAATGCGTGGAGAACGAACATTTCAATGTGGAACACATCAGTTGGGAACTACAACGGACAGACATACTAACAAAGGTGTAGGTCCCTCTCGGAGGATCGAGAACAAACCTATACCTTGTTATACAAACCCACTAGCGAGTGCGGAATCCAAGCTAGTAGGCAAACCGGGATGAGACAAGTAGAAACACAATCACACAAAGATTCACCGATTAACACTAGTCGTATTAATGCAAATGAAGGTTTCGGTTACAAGCACAATGTTTACAAATCTAACATGTAAACTCTCAAGTGTGTGTGTGTGTGAGTTCCAACAGAAAGCTCTCAACACTCTCTATCTCTCGGTGCAAAAAATGGCAGAACTCTCAGAACTCAACACATGCATGGGTATATATACCCAGCTCAGCAGGTCTGCTCGAAGGATTCGACAGATGGTCCGAAGGATCATCTGTCGACCACATGTTACACGAAAGATCAGCATGGACCTCGAAGGATCATCCTTCGAGGTCTAATGGTCGAACCATGGTCGAACCATATCTTTCGATCACCTCGAAGGATCAGGTGTATCCTTCGAGGCTATCCTTCGATCAGAACATCTTTCAGCTGTTGTCCAAGTCAAACCGGAGGATGGTTGACTTGGTCAACTTACAACACAAATCAGGACATCGTTTATATCAGACCGAATACAGACAAAGTACAGACACAAGTGCACCAACAAACTCCCCCTTGGCTGTAGCTTTGTCTTTGATCTCTAAGCTTTGTCTTGTTCTTCTAAAAGTTTAGACTCGTCTGGAACTTAGACAGTCTTTAGTCTTCAGGTCTTCAAGACTCTGATGTCCTATCATGTCTTCAATGTCGGAGGATCTTCAAAGTCTTCACGTCTTGAAAGTTGAAAGTGTATCAACAAACTACCCGTATCATGTAGGAAGTGTGTTGACAAACTCCCCCTTAACATAAGCTCCCCCTTGAGTTATGCTCGTGAAATACTTTAACTTTATGAAGTAAGATCCTTGTGGTGTTGATGATGGGCAGCGGCAACTCGATCATTTTCATCACTTGAGCGCCTTCTCGTCGTGTCTTCATTCCAGAGCTTGTCATCGACTATGTTCTCCCAGCCTTTAGAATCTGCACATGTAAGAAATCTAAACGCGTAATGAGAACAACTGCTTGGAATATAGTATAAACAAATGACACACGAATGACCATGTCATAATCAAACACCGTCCGACAGTTTGAAAGTTTTTCAAATTTATCAATTTCAGATTTTAACTTTCAAAACATGCAAATTTTGACCGTTTATGAAGATTTAGTCATTTCGGTTTTCAGTCAGGTTTCAGGTAACGAAGACTTGAGCTCCAACATCGTACGATCGAAAATAAAGCAGAAATAAAATCTTTTTGACTTTTATAAAGTTTATATTAAAACAAGCCTAAAATCTTTTTGGTATTTTTGAAATTAAAAGACAACAATTTAAAATCCTTTGAGTGTTATCAAACGACATCACCGCTAATGTCGTGCTGATATGCACCAAACGAAGAAACTGTTTAAAAGAAATAATAAAAGTTAAGCAGTAAATGAATAAATATATACAAACATTTTTTTTTTTTTTTTTGTGAGTTTCGAGGGTAAGAGAATCATATCAGTGTACGGTCATGCCAAAACACTCTTGTTGTTCAGTTAGTTAACATTAAGATAAGCATCCTATAACAATTATCGGTATTGTTGTCCACTTAAGCTCAACTTATCAGATGTAATCATGTTTAGAGGATACGTTAATGTATGATTTATACTTACCGACCGGTGTTCATCCACATCACGACACATTCCCGTATCAAGGTATGCACGAGAGTTCATCTTACCGGTGAGTATACCGATTATCATCTGTTTGACCGTATAAATTGTGAGATACTCACTTATTTTGAATTGAAAACAAGCCCTATGTGATATAATCACTTATTGATGAGGAACTTGATTTTCGTATGCATGAGGGCACAGGTGCAAGTCCGTGAACAGGTCAGTACTTCCGTACAGCAGAGAGACGAACTTGGCACCCGGATAAATGTGATATTTTTATCACTTATTTGAATTGGACATGTGATTGTTTATCACTTATTGAGGTCGAATGCAGTATGCAATATGTACACGTATGTATAGTATCATGGAAGATCTAGACTTGCGTCCCCGTTATTTTTCGGTAAAAGATACAACCATGATACCCAGATGATAAGCAGCATAAAGACCGAATATCTCAGAACCTCGGCAATCAATCAAACGAAATTTCGGTACTAAGACCATATGCCAATGAATGGTTCCCACCTGGTCTTCAGTCGATTAAGATTTATATCACCCTGCACACTTTAAAATGATTGTGAGCCTACCGATACATCTTATATAGAGCTGCTTATGGTTTTGCATTTAAGGTTTAAAGAGGTTAGGATAGACCACTGATGTACTATCATTTTCTCTTTTGCTCTCCAGGAAACTCATTTTTGATTTTCTATTGTTTTTGTGTTTTAGAAATTTTTCGATGTTTTTGTATTTTCCGATTTTTGGATTTACTCCCCCTAAAATCAACAAACTAAGATAAATTTAAAAACACACAAAGATATTTACAAAAATGATTTTCCGATGTTGGTTTTACTCTTGCTTGACCTTAATGCCGTTTACCAATAATAAAAAGTCAAATCTTGATTTGTCAAAAGCTTTGGTAAATAAGTCGGCACGTTGGTCATCGGTGTGGACCTTAACAACATCGATTAGCCTTTTCTCAAAGCAATCACGTATGAAGTGATATTTGATTTCGATGTGTTTGGTCTTTGAATGCTGCACAGGATTTCTAGTGATATCTAAAGCAGCAGAATTATCAACGTAAATAGGAGTAGTTAGGAATTCAAAACCGTAGTCCCGCATTTGTTGTTGAATCCAAAGTACTTGGGAGCAACAACTTGAAGCAGCAATGTATTCAGCTTCGCATGTTGATGTAGCTACACACGTCTGCTTCTTGCACTGCCATGTGACTAGACGATTTCCTAAGAACTGACATCCAGCCGTTGTGGATTTGCCGTCGATTTTGCATCCGCCAAAATCAGAATCACTGAAAGCTACCAATTCAAAGTTATTATCCCTAGGGTACCACAGACCGGTGTCAGGGTACGCCTTCAAATAACGAAAAATCCTTTTAACAGCAGCAAGATGTGAGGCCTTCGGGTTAACTTGATATCTAGCAAGCAGGCACGTTGGGTACATTATGTCTGGCCTTGATGCTGTGAGGTACATAAGAGATCCGATCATAGCGCGATAGATTGAAGGGCTAACAGCTTCTCCCTTCAAGTCTGGAGTAATTCCGTGATTAGTTGGCAATGGGGTACCAATGGGCGTTGCATCAGACATCTGGAACCGGCTCAAGATGTCACCAACATATTTAGTCTGATGGATGAATATCCCAGACTCCGTTTGTTGTACTTGTAGGCCCAAGAAGAAAGTCATTTCCCCCATAGCACTCATCTCGAATTTATCCTGCATAATGCGCTCGAATTCCCTACACAAGACATCATTAGTAGAACCAAAAATAATGTCATCAACGTATACCTGTACCAGAAGAAGATCTCCATCTTGTTCCTTGATGAAAAGAGTACAATCGATAAGACCTCTTCGAAAACCGTTCTCCAGCAGATAGTGTGATAAGGTTGCATACCAAGCTCGTGGTGCTTGATGAAGACCATAAAGAGCTTTGTTGAGCAACCAAACCCGATCGGGATGGATAGGGTCTTCAAAACCTGGAGGCTGTTCGACATACACCTCTTCTTCAACCACACCGTGTAAGAATGCACTTTTCACGTCCATCTGATAGACCTTGAATCCTTTGAAGGACGCATAGGCTAGAAAGATTCGAATTGCTTCGAGACGTGCCACTGGTGCATAGACTTCGTTGTAGTCGATCCCTTCAATCTGACGAAAACCTTGAACGACTAAACGAGCTTTGTTTCGGATAACAACTCCGCGGTCATCCTTTTTGCATTTGAAAACCCAACGGGTACCAATCTTCTTGTATCCAGCAGGTTTCTCTACAAGTTTCCAGACACCCAGCTTCTGGAATTGTTGCAGTTCTTCCTGCATTGCTTCAACCCAGGCATTATCCTTCAAAGCTTCTTTCCACGTTCTTGGTTCTTCTTGTGAGACATAACACGCGAAGGACCAATCGTTTTGTTGCCCGGATTCTCTAATAGCTGCATACAAGCCTGCATTGTTGTTGTTTCGCAACATGTTTCTTGTTTGTACGCCACTTTGCACATTTCCAATGATGTTTTGTTGAGGATGGGTATTATGAATCCTCGTTTCTGGATTATCTGGAACTGGAACATTTATACCCAGGTTGTTAAGATTAAGATCAACAACCAATTCAAGACCCGGAATTGACGAAGAGGATGATGCAGTAGTCTCAGCTGTTCTATGTGTATCTACTGGAGGAGTACCCTCAGAAGTACCATGAACTGCTGTTGTAGGAGCTTCTTGATCTGCATCTAGAAATTCATCATCCTCTGAAGATTCGTTCAATTCGTTTGCATCATGAAAATCCTCATTGTTGAGAGTATTGTTGTTCACCGAAGAAGATGGTTCTTGATTCACAAGAATTGGACGAACCACCGGTGAAACTGTTGCATTGTCACTCTCGAAAAACATCCTAGCCGCAGCATTTTCTTCAACGGCTTCAACATTGATCGAATTGAAGAAGTCATCGTACTCAAACATCCAAGGTTGACCCGGATTTTTGACTGGCAAGGTGTGCCTTTGTACTCTGACCTCAGACCATTCTTCGACCCTTTTAGTCTCTAGATTCCAGACTCGTAAGTTAGGGGTGGCATACCCAAGAAAGTATCCATCAATTGCTCTTGCCCCAAACTTTCCATTAGGATCGATGATTGTGCATGGAGCTCCAAACGGTTCTAGATAAGATAAATCTGGTTTCCGTTTTTGAAGAAGCTCAAAGCAGGTCTTGTTGTGCCTTTTGACTGTAAGGACTCGGTTCAATGTATAACATGCAGAGGACACAGCTTCAGTCCAGAATGGAATGGGTAGCTGCGACTCTACTAACATTGTCCTAGCAGTCTCGATCAATGTGCGATTCTTACGTTCAGCGACACCATTCTGTTGAGGAGTATAAGCTGCACTAAACTCATGAAGAATACCCTTTGAAGTGCAGAACTCCGTCATGGAATGATTTTTAAATTCAGTACCATTGTCGCTACGTATCCGCCTAACCTTCAACTTATACAAATTCTCAATCTGAATGATCAAGTTTTTGATAATACCAAAGGTTTCACTCTTGTGTGCCATGAACGCAACCCAAGAAAATCTTGAATAATCATCAGTGACCACGAGGCAGTATTGATCACCCCGAATACTCTTGTGCTTGACAGGACCGAACAAATCCATGTGCAAACGCTCAAGAGGAACTGCCACTGTGTTGATCTTCTTTGTAGGGTGCTTCTTCTTTGTTTGCTTTCCTTTCTGGCACGAAACACAGATGTCTTGAAGATGGAAATTTTTGAGAGGTACACCATTCACCAATTCATTTGAAACCAAATGATTCATTTTGCGTAAGTGAATGTGACCCATTCGTCTGTGCCAAGAGATAGTGTCTTTTTCTGTGGCTTTTGAAACGAAACAAGTTGCTTGTGCAGACGTAGTAATAGCCTGGCTCATGTCAAGGACGTACAAGTCATTTATCCTTGGAGCCGACAAGAGAATCCATTCTTTTGGAATTTTGAAGCCGGGTTTCAGCACATAACATCCATTAGCATCAAAGTGTACTGAGAACTGCTTGTCACAGATTTGAGAAACACTAAGAAGATTGTGATCAAGTTGCTGCACAAAGTTGATCTTGTCAAAGCTGACAATCCCGTTAGATATCATTCCTTCTCCCGTAATGTATCCACCTTTATCTCCAGCAAAAGCAACATAACCTCCTCTAATAGATTTAACGTCGTAGAGAAGCTTCATGTCGCCCGTCATGTGCCTGGATGCCCCACTATCAACAATCCAATGACTACTGATAGTTCCTCCTGAAGCACCCTGCACATGAACTCAAATGAATTAGTTGGAGATGGGGACCCAAGCCATTGTGGTCTTGGGTCTTCCATTTTCATCAATGACAATAACTTCTTGTCTTTGATGGTTGGTGAATTGTGATGGTCCCCCTGATTCAGTAACCGTTTTTGGTTTCCAAGTCTGTTTGGTTTCACCAGTGTTTTTCTTTAAAAGTTTAACTTCTTGATGATTTGAAGTTTTAGAATTTTCTGGTTTTACAACAACAGATTGGTTTTGGACCACATCGGTTTTAATCGCTTTTTCAATCTTTTTGACCTGTTGGCGTTTCTGTTTCTTTTCCCTTTCTTTTACAAGGCGGGGATCTTGTTTTGTGGAAACAGTTGGCTTACGGTCAGTTTTGCCACGGGGATCATCAACCTTTCCTTTTTGTTTATGAAGATATGGGCAGTTTCTAATAATATGCCCAATGGTTCCACACTCAAAACATGATCTTCGTTCTACAAACCCCAAAGAATCATGTGATCGTCTAGCCGATGATGTTGAACTTTGTGAACCCGAGGTACTAGGCTTAGAACTGCTTGGTTCATTTCTTTTCTCGACAATAGCTTTCTTGACAAAATCTAAGTTAGATTGATTTTCAAACTTTTCAATTTTGTCTGTTCCCGTCGATTTCACAAAGTTAACATTTTTCTTCTTCTTTTGGTTCGGCTTCTTGTTAGTTTGAGCCGGTGCTTTACCTTTGGGTTTGGTGTGATTTTGCTGTGTTGGCACTGTTGGTAATTTCTTGTTGCCAAATTGTTTTCGAATTTCAGCCTTTGGAATAGGAGGACACTGTGTAACTGTAACTTTAGGTCCTGCCTTTCCCAAGAACTTACTCGTCGAATTCTCAAAGACTTTGCAGATTAAGGATTGATTAACGTTCTTAATGGGAAAATCTTTGTCTGAGTAAATTTTATCATCACCAACTAGAGTGTACAGCAAATTCACACTCTCCGGCTCTCCTGCAGATGAGGACTCAGTTGCAACAGTCTTAGCGGGTTGAACAGGGGGATCACATAGAATGTGATTCTCAAGAGGTATGTCCTCATTTTTGGCTACCGCATCAGACTTTGCTGGGACAGTATCGTCAGATTCATCATCAGACGAATCAGCATCCTCAATCACAACTGGAGGATCTTGATTCTGTTCAGCACTCACAAATGTATCTGCTGACACATCCGAATCTGAGGATACTTCCTTTTGGTATCCGAGCCCTGCAGCAAACTCCTTAACATCTAGAGGCACAGAAGGTTCAAAGAAAACTCTGTCCTCTTCATCAGGCATGGCGTCATAATTATGTCTCACTGGTGGTGGACACTTCTTGTAGCCTATGCATGTGACATCTCTCTTTTCCTTCTGAACGTCAATGATGTGATCTAACACATAGCTAGAGCTCAAATAACTGTCTAGCTTGAGTCGGATCGCATCACTTTCGGTTTTCACACAAGCCATCTCTTTTTGCATACTCTCAAGGCGCGATATATACAAATTAATATCAGTTTGTTTCCTTGAAACCATTTTAGTCAGTTCTGTTTTATCCTTCTTTAATGTTTCAATTACTGACTTAAATTCTTTTTCATGGTTTTCATAAAACATGTTGGCTTCTGTGCATTTAGAGAGGTCCACAGTCAACTTCTGATTGTGGATGAATGTCACATCATATTTCTCTTGCAAAGCCTCATGCTTGCTTTGCAAGTCACACCTATCAGCACTCAAGGAACTATGTTTGTCTTGCAAGTCAAACAAACTAGCTTGTAAAGCATCATGTTTGGCTTGCAACTCAGACATGTTTCCTTCCAAATCAGCACACCTAGCATGTAACCTAGCACATTCATCACAATTAACAGCAGTGGGTTCATCGACACATACCTGACTTGATGAACCGTCGACATTAGCCATAAAGGCTGAATGGAGAGAAGACGAAGAGTAAGCAGCTTGATCCACCAGAATAGATCTTCTTTGAGTTTCTGCTACAGCTTCCCCCAAGAGTTCATCAATGTCAATATCATCCGAAACATTGGATGTCTCACCCACATGATCATCACCAGAGTTGGATGATTCTTCATCAACACTCCTGCTGTATCCAGAGGAGTCTTCATCTTCAGACGATTCATCACCACTGGCAGAAGATTCTCCACCACTGGTGTGAACTAGCTCCTTCACAATCTGAGCAAAACATGCTGTTCCATCAGGAGCATCACCACCCAACTGGATTGACCAGTCACAACCTTCATCCACCTGAACTGCAAGTGCTCGGTTGGTTTGGTTGTTGACAGGCACCAATGTACGATCATTGTTTCTGTTCTGCTGGTTGCCTTGGTTCCTGAAGGGGTTTTGATTCCCGTGCTGGGCTGGCTTTGTACATTCCCGTTTAAAGTGGCCCCGTTCACCACAGTTGAAGCACTTAACAGCTTGCTTATCGAACCCATACTTGGTGTCTCGCTTACTTTCCAAGCTGGTCCTGCCAGTACTTTCCATCCAATCCTTTGCTCTTCTCACAGCACTCGCAAAGGCCCACTTGATATCCATCAAGTCCATCTCTTCCTTATCAATCTGCCTGTAATCTTCTTGTGTCAGATTAATGTTTCCAATCTGACCTTCTATCAACCCACAGTACGCGCTCACTACAGTGTTAAGCAGCTCCATGTGTTCCTTAGCTACTTCTACACTGATTTTAGAGAAACTTGACGTGTCGAGCTGCACTGTATTTGACTTTGATTGTTGACCTGCAGCAGATGATGTTCCTCCATAACATGCATATTGTGGTTGTTGAGCAGGAGGAGGAGGAGGTGGTTGTATTGGATTTCCATACAGATCTGTGGTTGGAGACGGCTTTACAGGAACTTGCACTGGATTGCCATACATATCCGTGCTTGTGACAAACGCCGTTTGAAGTGGAGCATGTGAACCGGCTTTTGCAGATGACGTAGTGGAGGTGCCATAATACATCTCTGGATTCTGTGGCACTGCAACTCTCTTTGCCTTCAATGTTTCTTCCTGATCCTTGTTCTCCAGAAGCTGCACGAAATCGTTGATATTTGTGGTTCTCAACGTTCCGTTGTACTTCAAGATTTCCAGGAAGTTGTTCCATTGAGGAGGCAATGCATCGGCAAACTTCTTTACCACCTCTGTTGGAGTCGTTGTGACTTCAAAGTTGGTCAGCTCAGTAAGCAGATGATAGAAACGGCTTGTCATATCTCCCAAGGACTCCTTATCCATACATGTGAAGCCATCGAATTCTTTCTTCAGTAGATCTCGTCTTAGTTGACGTGTGGCTTCATTACCTACTCCTCTTGTCTTCAAAGCATCCCACAGCTTCTTCGTTGTCTTGAAACTGACGAACTGATGATAAATATCCTTGCTCAGTGCTTGAGTGAGAATAGCGTATGCTTTCTTTTCTAAGTCATACGTCTTCTTTTGATCATCAGGAAGATCGGCAAATGTAGCTGTCGAAGAAGCAGCAACCTCGATAGTTTGATCGAATTCCGTAATGAACCGTAACCACAACTCTGTATTTTGACCAAGAATGTATGTATGGAAACGATCAACCCATCCTGGATATTCATGAAGATGCATCAACTTTGGAGGCCTGTTTAAACTTCCGGTTTCACTTTCGCTTAGAAGAAGACTTTGAATACTCGGAGTTTGATTTGAAACAAACGCCCATTGACCAGCTGGAGTGGCATTTGTTTGTGAGGATGTAGATACCGGAGATTCGGCCCATGATGGAGATTGACTGGTATTCATGTATTTTCCACTGTCTGGAGCCGGACTTCCCCACCAACTCGGATTCATGATAGATAAGCAAAATAAATGCTAAGTATGAATGATCCGAAAGATAACACAACCGAAGGATCCTGGTCGAAGGATCTGAAATCACAGAAACTTGTTAGCAGTAAACTGACCACAGTCGAAAGATCGATTTATTGTTCGAAGGATCAACAGTATTCGAAAGATTACTGTTGACTCTCGAACAATGACTTCGAAGGATTCAAGAGCTCGAAGGATTCCCTTTTGAAAGATCCTTATCTTTCGAGTTAACTCTTTATCTTTCGGACACTAATCTTTCGAAAAGATTCCTCTGTCGAAGGATATGTTTCAGACTTCGAAGGATGGGTCGAAGGATATAAATCTTTCGATCCCTCCTTGATCGAAAGATATCGAAGGATGATCTTTCGATGTCGAAAGATATCTTTCGAGAGCTCTGACACAATCTGATCTGATGTGAAAGGTTGGTGAAAAGGTGACAGGGGTTGGTGAAGTTGCTTTCGGCAGAAGGGATGTTTCTGCACAACTTTCCACCAAACTTTTTGACTTTCAAAAATTATACCCAAAAAGGCAAAACCTTATCCTCAAGTTCAGTCACCGGAAACACACCGGAATACCACCGGAAAACACAAAGTTTTCTAAAAACCAATTTTTATGTTACCCAACCCAAACTTGAACACTCCCGTTAAGTTTAGACACGTTTTTACTCAAAGAAAATGCAAGAAACTTAGTAAAAACAGGTGCAAAACCAAGTGTTTCAACACACCAAAACTTGTAAAAACCCGGTTTTAAACAAGGTAAAGAGCGAGGCTCTGATACCACTTGTAGGTCCCTCTCGGAGGATCGAGAACAAACCTATACCTTGTTATACAAACCCACTAGCGAGTGCGGAATCCAAGCTAGTAGGCAAACCGGGATGAGACAAGTAGAAACACAATCACACAAAGATTCACCGATTAACACTAGTCGTATTAATGCAAATGAAGGTTTCGGTTACAAGCACAATGTTTACAAATCTAACATGTAAACTCTCAAGTGTGTGTGTGTGTGAGTTCCAACAGAAAGCTCTCAACACTCTCTATCTCTCGGTGCAAAAAATGGCAGAACTCTCAGAACTCAACACATGCATGGGTATATATACCCAGCTCAGCAGGTCTGCTCGAAGGATTCGACAGATGGTCCGAAGGATCATCTGTCGACCACATGTTACACGAAAGATCAGCATGGACCTCGAAGGATCATCCTTCGAGGTCTAATGGTCGAACCATGGTCGAACCATATCTTTCGATCACCTCGAAGGATCAGGTGTATCCTTCGAGGCTATCCTTCGATCAGAACATCTTTCAGCTGTTGTCCAAGTCAAACCGGAGGATGGTTGACTTGGTCAACTTACAACACAAATCAGGACATCGTTTATATCAGACCGAATACAGACAAAGTACAGACACAAGTGCACCAACAAAAGGCACTAGCAAGGGTCAAGTTTGCTACAATGCGAGAACTACTCAGAGTTCAAGATCTACAACAACTCAAGGATGTTCGTGATTAGGGGGTGAATGAAATCTCTAATCTCTACACATCCTGAAGTTTAAGGGTTTATTTTGTATATAGTATAAAGATAGTTTAGGATAGTTATGAAGTTCGGGGACTAAAGATGACAAATCAGAAGTTGGTCACCGACTCCCTTAAGGAATCGATGTGTCCCTTGGACACACCTCTTGGAATCGGCGACACCTATACAGGATCAGGAGACACATCTCTTCAAGATTCAATACAATCACATGTTCAAAGGACACACCCGTTCGTGAAGAAACACGTCTCTACAATCGCACCTTTTAGATTCTATAAATAGGGCATTAGATTTCATTTGTAAAAACATTACATGTATTCAGAGATTCAAGTTATATTCAAGTTCAGTTTAATTCAATTGTTCTAGAGATCAAAGATTAATCTAGGCAACAAGGTAAATAAGCAAATCCCACTTGTTTAATACATTTCTATATATAACAATTAACATATTTCCTTAGGAACCATAGACAAAAGTAGAACGACAATTATGATTCTGCCATCTATAAGGAAGAGACAGAGAGACTTAACAGACAAAAACGAGTGTAAGCGAAAAAGAAAATACAGTTTAGAGAGAGATAGAAAGGGGCCAACCACCAATCTTTCTGGCGGAGACACGGCGGCACGCCGGCGGTGACATCACAATCCGGCGCATACACTGCCACAACTCGCTGAACGAAGGACGAGGGTTCCATCAGTTATGTCGATTCGGTGGTACAGGTGACGGTGGTTCTATTCCCATGGTCTAGAAGTAAGGTTCCGGCGGGTTACCACGACAACATGCAACGACCACACAGTTAGGGTTCCGCCGCAAACACAACGAATGCGGTGACTATGGTTGATTTCCCGCCAAACCAATTGAGAAAGAGGTTAATAGTTAAGGGATGACGGAGTCAAGATAAGACAAAATGCAACTAATTGGCAAATTAACTTATTTTATTTTCCTCATTAATCATGGTGAAATAATTAGTTGATCATGTGACGCATGCCAGAGTTAAGTCAATAAACACTTTGAATGAAATTACAATTTAGGCTCGGTTTTGTTTTTAATTTGATTTTGTAAGAAACCAAATGTATTGGTTGATATCTATAATATTAGTCACAGTTTTTTTTCTTGACAGTCATTTAAAAACTTCACAAGTTATTCATAGTTGCAATACTACTAACCCACTTAATTTAAGAGTAATGAGCTTAGTTGTTTGTTGCCTTGTAATGGATTTCGTTGCGTATGTGCTCTCAAAACAATGTAACAATGCAGCTTATTGGGTCGACTTGATGTATGACGGTATTTGATGTGGAGTACTGATGTGGTGTACTCAGTACTCCGGCGACCCTCAGATGTTATTAATATTATTTATATACGTTATATGATTTTTCTTCAATAACTTGCATTTCTGGTATAGAATTTGTTGAGAGCAGAGTTGCATTCAATAGAGTGTTTCACGGGCATATTAGGTTATATATGAGTGTCGGTACCCTGACAAACCAAACCAATTCCTACCGAATAATTGTTCTCGATCAATGTAAATCACGTGTTGATATAACCTGATACCGAAGAAGTTTCCGCCGCATGGCGGCGAAAATCCACCGGCACAACGCGCCGATCATGATACCCCTAGTTTAATATAAATGGAGGTAAATAAGATTCGTACACTATTCTATGCAGTGCAGTTTATTTCTTTCTCACCTGTCTTTTGCCGAGTCATTGTCTCCTCCATTTCTATACACGCCAAATCAATCACCTTCCAAATTTCTATAACTCTATTCCACGTGCACACTGCTACACTCTCTTTCTTGATTCCATTCAATATTTTTTTGATTTTTTTCATTATCATCTAAATTTGCTTTCTCTACCAATGCAAAAGACTTAAAATCCTCTTTCTTGGAGGTCTGTTTAACTCTCTGTCTCTCTCTCTATATGTGTATAATAGTGTATATATACACACACACTCCCTCTTTATATAGCTCTTGATTCATACCATCTTGATTTGGGCTGTCCACCAATATCCATAACTTTAGATCTTCTTTCTTGAGACATCATCAAGAATAAAGTATCATTTATTAACACATGGTTGTAATGACAAAGGTAATAAGTGTATATGTCATTGTACTGCGTTTCTACTAGCAAAAATCTCACCTTTTTTGCTTAGCTAGCAATGCTCAAACCCTAAATCTCTCTCTCTCTCTCTCTCTCTCTCCATACCATGTCAACAACAAGTGATGAAGATTCAATTCTACTCTCTCTTAGTCCTCCAGGCCAAGCACAACACTACTATCTACACAAACACTCTGATCGCGATCACGATAATCGTCCTAAAATCTCATCACAATGCCCTTTTTACAAAAACCCTAATAAAGATCTTGATCTTAATCTTACCCTAGATACAAGTATCAGTAATTGCAAGGATGATGTCACAATGGCTCTTCATATAGGTCAACCACCAACTGCAACTTTTGTAGGGGAAGAAGGAACAAGTAGCTTAGCTACAAACCCTAGTATGAGGGTAGCACCTGATCATTTACAGTACTGGATCCCTACACCAGCACAGATCATGGTTGGTCCTACACAGTTCTCTTGCACAGTTTGCAACAAAACATTCAACCGCTACAACAATATGCAGGTTATTTATTTCTCATGCTCTTGATGACTTTTGAGGAGTATATTTAATGAATTGATTAAATACTCAACCATTGTAGTCCTTTTATTGTACGCTTATAATTTATTGACTCACATGGTCAAGAGACTCAAGACAAATGTGAGTGATTCGCATTATATATTATGAAAGAATTTTGGTAAAAATTTAGAGTAAGAGAATAAAGTATCGGCTTTATTTGCTCTTTTTTGAAGAATTTTTTGGGTGGTTAATCAATGCTCCTAGATTATGTTTTCAAAGAAATATTTTCAGCATTTTCACCTTGTTTGTTGGCATATATATTTTCGAATTAAGAGGGCTGAAGGTAAGAAAAATCAAAAACTATTATTGCTTCACTACTAAGTACTATTAAATAGTTAGCAACTTAAGGGTCTCATAACTACTAGTATTAAGTAGTATTTAATAATGAGTAGCTCATTAATTCTTATTTGGTTCTATAATCACATGTAATTTTCATTCAGTTATAGACGATTGCCATTCCAGCTATAGTTGGGTGGTAGAGGCTCTTGCCTCGTGGAGAAAAGACGAGTGATCAAATCCTAGCATGGGTGTAATTTAGTATTTATTGATTTAGTTTAGAAGTAGGAGTAATGCTACATTTGCCACTTAAAAAAGAAAAAAAGAAGAAGAAGTTGTTATGGATGATCACTGAAAAGTGAGTAGAGGGAGTTATCCTTAAGATATGTGTGTTATCCTTGTCCCTACCTATTCATTGTGTTGATTGTTATACTTTCTTGGGGACTTTCTTGGGGTGTTCTATCAAGTATGAATGTTCTCTTCTTGCCTTATGTTCATGACTTCTTCAAAATATATGTACTTGGTTTTAATGATTTTTGTCGAGTCAACCATCATAGGAAGACCTAAATAACACCCCCACCTAACAAGGTAAGTACCTGTTATATTGTGAATGGTAATATGGTAAATCCCTAATACATATGTTATGGTTCTTACACTTCTTAATATCTTGTACTATGCTATGAAATTATCATGGTGCTTGTAATCTTATATATGTGATTAGTAACATGATCTTGTTATCTTTATGTTTTTTTCCGTATACATTGTCTAGATGCATATGTGGGGGCATGGATCACAATACAGAAAAGGTCCTGAATCCTTAAGAGGCACAAAGCCAACATCAACAATGATGCGACTACCGTGTTATTGTTGTGAAGAGGGTTGTAAAAACAACATAGACCACCCAAGATCGAAGCCACTCAAAGACTTCAGGACGCTTCAAACGCACTACAAAAGAAAGCACGGCGAGAAGCCTTTCACGTGTCGAAAATGTGGGAAACCCTTTGCAGTAAGAGGGGATTGGAGGACTCATGAAAAGAATTGTGGGAAGTTATGGTATTGTGTTTGTGGGTCAGATTTTAAGCACAAAAGGTCTCTTAAAGACCATATTCACGCCTTTGGAAATGGTCATGTACCTCATTACACTTCTGAAGATTTGATCGATGATGATCATGAAGATGATAATCTATTTGATGAAGACAAAACAAGCTTTAGTGGTAATGGGGGTCATGATGGTAGCGCTCTCATATGATTTAAAACAGAAGTGGTGATTAGTGACCATTTAGTTCCAAAACTTTTTGACGCACACATGTGTTCATCCATTATATGATATCACTGAGAATGCATGCTTGAACAGTTTTGGAAAGTTTTTGTATGGACTCATTTGTTTCAAGTTAAAGAAGACTAGATTCTCACCACGACGCCTTGTCCTTTTCCTAGTCCCCACAATGTTTGCCCTGGATCCGTAGCCATTTGTTTGGATCCTTTGCTTCTCATCTTATAATAATTGCACCAAACTACGAGAAATAAATAAATAAATAAACTATGAAAGAATTCAAACATGTTTTAATAATTTGAAAAACAAAAATGACATTGTGAAAAGTGACATCTTCAAAACATATCGATCATCAAAATCAGTCATGTGTATATTAACCAAGCAAATGAAATATCAAATGTGCCTTCATATATAATTTGTGTTAAACTTTGCCATTAATTAATTACCAATAACTAATTACTCACATGGTAATAAAATGTTAGCCATAAAATTTATACATGTTTAATGATATTGTTATAAGATAAATGTAAATATAGCGTAATGGTCAAATTGTGAAAAATAACAAAGTACAATCAACGGAATAAAAGAGGGTAATGCGGAAACAAATAGCAATCAAATTAATGTCGAAGATCTTTATGTTCACAAAAGCTTAATTAAAACACAGATTCTGTTAAAAAAGTTATGTTTTATGAAAGTTACTAGAATATAGAATAACGAAACCCACAAAACAAAGAAATAAAATATAATCTTCAAATTCAAGCTTGCAGATGAACTAATACTCCTGCATCATATTTCCTATTTAAAAAAAGGCCATTCTTGAGTTCGCCTCAGGACCAAATGCCACATGGGTCAAAGGGAACATCGCGTATAAGTTTGTGTACTCGGTGTATCTGGAATGTTGATGGTATAACAAAAAAGGTTTAGATGCATTTTAGATAGGTCATGTTGAACAAGCTAATTGTATGAATATGTTGATTGCAACATTGTTATTGTTGGAAATTTTCGTGTAACTTTTAGAAAATAATTTTAGTTAATTAGTCAAACAAACTGAAACGCAGCGGAAAACATGTATACGACGTTCGGTTCTAAACCGTTTAGACCAGTGACTAATTTTAGTTAATTAGTCAAATAAACTGAAACTCGCTAGATGATCGTTGACCACGAAATCTGATTTGGTCGTTTGAAACAATTTCAAACGAAACCTTAATCTAAAGAAAATAAAGTTCGAAAATTTACCTTACGCGTAATAGAAGAAACAAAAGAACTATATTGGGATTAATTAGTGCTACAAGAAATGCTCCTCCTTTTTCCCTTTTGTTTTCGTGACAGCAACAATACCGAAGTACTGTATCACCTTGGTGGCCTTTTTGGTTTCTAAGATTTTTATCAAAAGCATCCAAGTTTTTGCAAAACCAAAACCTCATATACATAAAGGCCGTATGGAATTCAAGAGTTATATATCTTGACCAATAGGAATTCTTTTTGTTTTTGACTTTTCAAAACAAACGTCCAAGAGATAATTATAATTTTATCAGATAAAATTATAAGTCACAAATCCAAACAGATGAAAATTATATGGAGAGTTATTTTGTTAGTCATAATTAATAGATATACATTATCAAAAGATATACATATATATCTTTTAATTTCCTGTCAAAAAAATATATTTTTTAATTTAAAACTAAAGATAACAAAGTGTGATCTAATCATAACTTCTTTATAATTGTTGGTGCAGTTTTTGTGTCCGATGTTGTTCGAATAGATTAGTTTTATTTTTATGCTGATAATGTAATAGTTAGTGAAACGGTCAAACGAATGTGTATTGACCCGCTCGTTTGAAGTGGTCAAACGAGAGGGTTATGTGTTTGACCGTGTGTGTTTGCAAGACAAAGGGGTGTGGCTATAAATAGCAACCCTTTGGTTCATTTGCAAATTAGAGAGAGTTCACAGAGAGTTTTAGTGTTTGGGGGAGAGATCACCACTTGGTCTCTCCCCGGATGTATACTCCTTTGGTATTGTTCGGTTAGCTTGTAATCGGGTCGATTTGTAATATTATACTACCAGATTAATACAAAGAAGTTGTTTGTTTGTCTATAATCTCTCCCGTCTTGAACATAATCACTCACTAATCACGGTTTCGGTCCGAAATCACGAACCTACAATTGGTATCAGAGCCATGGTGCCCGATTTAGTGAATCTAACAGTTTGCTAAGTCACATGTACTCTAGATCTGTGATTTTTGTGATTTTTGTTCAAGATGTAAAATAGTGGAACCACGAAGAAAACCCAGATTTAGACCGAGATATACGGATCTGAAGTGAATCGGTTCTTACTGAAGGTTGAGTTTGTTGTTTCACACCAGAAAATCAAGTTTTTCATCTTATTTTGAAGCTTCTTTATCAGATCTGCAAACACAGGTCGCTGTGTTCTTGAGGAGTGTGGCGACTGCTTGAAGAGAAACTAGGGCTTCCCAAAAGTGAACCACGAACATTCCCGGCGAAGAGTCTCCTCTGTGACGAACACCTCCATTGGACGAAGACTAATGTGACGAAGAGTCTCCTTTGACGAAGACTCAAGGTGTTCATCCAACTCCTAGTCGACGAAGACTCCTTATTAGACGAAGAGTCTCTCTCCACGAAGACTACATGTTGTCGAAGATTCAATGAAGACTCACCACGAAGACTAATCATGTGAAGAATACTCCTCCAACGAACACTCAAAGCGACGAAGGTTATAAAGGTTCGTCCAAGTCATCCTTCCACGAATACTTCTTACAACGAAGTCTACTTGTGATGAAGAATCAACATGGCGAAGACTCCTCATGTGTCAAAGACTCATGATGCGACGAAGACTGCCCCTCACGAAGACTGGGCTGACGAACCATCAGTCTTTGTGGACTTTCAGGTCTTCGTGGGCCTTCTTTTCACCATTCAACAGCGACGAAGACTTTGAATGTGGAGTATAATCTTCGTGAACTTGAATTGCATAGTTCGTCGGACCATCACCCTTCGTTGACTCTTGATTGTTCGTAGGAAGTCAATCATTGACTCATTATCTGATTGTTCGTCGACCCTAAAGGCATAGAAGACATGTTATTGGGGACTGTGATTTCAGATTAAACGAGAGGGATCGACTGAAAGAGTTGTGGATATCTTGTTATCGCAGAGGTAGAGAATGACGGCTAATGTTGCTGTGAATGCTAATCGTGAAAACTGTAGGACCGTATTTGACAGTCAATTGAGTCAATTCGAGCTAGCAACTACCGAAAATGCAGCGGAAATACAAAATCGGCATGAATCAAAGCAAGAAATGAGTAGAAACAGATGGAATACACTTTAAAACAGTTTTCTCATTCAATCTTCTGAAAATACACGGGCAGCAGGTCGGCTACACACTTGACATCAACGTGCAAAATGAGAAAACAACTTGGGTATTTATAGGGGAAGTAGTTCCGCTCATATGAACATGTCCGAATGAGCGAAACCTTAAGCTTGTGGTTTCGCTTTTATGGCACATGTCCATATAAGCGGAACCTCAACATTACAAACCCAAAATTACATATTCAACCCCTATAAAATACATAATTAACACATCTAGACCCTATACATTCAACAACTAAGACTAAGACGCAGGCTTTAGACATTATGCACCAACAAACTCCCCCTTGGATACAGCCGCAGTCTTCGTCTTGTCTTCGGGTCTTCAAATAGCTCTGAACTTTTCTTCATGTTGCTTAGGCTTCCTGCTAAGCGCCTTTCTTATCATTTCGTTCTCTTTCTGCTTTGCTTTTTCTTCTTCAGCTTGAATCTTCATAAATGTACCTTTCTTTTCTTCAAGCTTTTGATGTTCACGTTTGGTTTTCCTTTTCATCTTCTCATCAAGCGACCACCAAGATGATTTCCATTTACTCTCAGAATTGATACCTTTCTGAAAGCAAAGGGCAACAACACGTTGAAACTGCTGCGCTTGTTCTTTATCTTCTGGTTGATAGTGAATCTTGTTGATGAAAAGACATTCGATATCCTTCGTAGAGAAATTTACAAGCCACATAGGATCATAAACATGTATCTCTCGTATCTCCCCTCCTGCTCTGTAAGTAATTACAGCTTCGGTTGAAATACAACTATACACCCAGCCTATGAAGCCTTTATAAAATTCTTGTTCCATCTGAGGCATTGGTATCGTTTTCATCGTTCTTGGCGGTTTGACATTCAAAATAGTCTCTTCAACTCCTGTTTCAGGATCAACCCTCTGCACTCTCTTAGGATGATGTGGCTTCCATTTACGAAATTCTTTTAACGATTCATATTTAATGTAACCCCACATAGCAACATCATTCTTTCGAACAGGATAATCCAAACATCTTACTTTCGGTAGTTCATCCACATCCCACCATGGTAATGACATAATGTCATATAAACGTTCAAAGTACTGAACTCCGCACTCTCTTCTAATTGCATAAGCATTCACTTGGGGTAAGAAACCCCAACTGATGATGTCACCAAGAGATACGCTTCGATCACGTTGATAATACTTCAAAGGTCTCTTAAACTTTCTCTCGTGACTTTTTCTGAACCATTTCTTCCTTTCTTCCTGTTCCATATCCTTTTGAGTGCTCTCAAAGTTATTATCTTTCACCGCCTCAGCTACTTTTTGTCTCAATTCATCTCTATTCTCCTCTGCAAAGAACTCCATAAGCGTAGGATACTTAGAAGTATCTTCAACCACATCCTCATCATCCGTCCAGTCTTCTACTTCAACTCTGTCGTACTTATCATCCTCTTCAACATACTTATACTTGTATTCAGGCTGTTGATTGATGTCAAAAGTATTCAACTCTTCTTCAGAATCGATCTTGAAATCAGGATTCACAGTATGCATCATTTCTCTGTAAGCATCCAATCCCAAGATTAACTTTTCAGTATGTTCAACGATCTGAGTTTTACTAGACTCCCCCTTTCCACTTGCTTCCCCTGATTCTTCATTTACCGAATCGTTTATCAAATCATCAACTGTTTTCTCAGTAGATTCTTCAGTAACTTTCAACCATGTACCACCCTGAGCATCATCGTCATCATCATCTGAACCATGACTGCTCGCAGAATATACTTTCTCATCCTTTTTATCTTCCTCTTCATCCTCCTCCTCATCATCTTCATCTTCACTGTCACCCATTAACTCTTCAAGAGGAGTATAATCCTCAAACAGACCAGAAACTGCAGAAATAGGCTCGGGATTGTCAACCACCATTGAAGGAACAATTGATCTTTCAATCACTGCAGAACTTCCTTCAACTCCTTTGCCTTTATTTTCATCCGCTCATCTATTTTGGCTTGACGTTCAGCTCTGAACTCTTCAACTTACAGCTCTTCAAACTTTTGCTCTAGTGTCGTTCCGAGCATATTTTCCACTACTTTATTCAGCATATAGAACTCATGATCTCTTAAAGCTTTAGCTGCTTCAAATTCTTTGTTCTTCAACTTGAAGTATTCATTTTGTTCATCACGTCTAGCCTTTTCTTCTTCCAGTTCAGCAATTTTCACCTTCAAAATGTCTATCTCAGATTGATCAGAGTCAATCTTTTTTACCAACTCTTTATTATCAATCTCCAACTTCTTCACACGCATTTCTAGAATTTTCTCCCTATCAGACACTTTCTTGTTTTCAGCAACTAGCTTCTTGTTTTCCACTAACACTTCATCCATCCTTTTCTCCAACTTCAACACTTGTTCATTGTTCGCAAAACCGAAGTCTCCGATATCTTCAAGATTATCATGTGGAGTATAAAGACCTTTGCTAGACAAACCAGGTTGCATTTGGGTGAGTGGAGGGGTCTGAAAGAGTTCTTGCGAGGTGAAAAGGGTTTGTTGTGGTGGTGGTGAATGATGTAGTGGTGATGGTTGTCTTGGAGGTGTTGGTTGTTTAGGTGGTGAGGATTGTTGTGGTGGTGTAGGTTGTCGGGGTGGTGATTTGATAGGTGATTGTGGTGGTGTTGATTCATGTGGTGGTGTGGGTGGTTTCTTGGTTTGTTTCTTCTTGAGCACAATCTTTGGCACTTTGATCTTTGGAGTAGCCTTTCTAATTTTTGGAGAAACCACTTTCTTACGAGCTCCAGCTTTCTTTCTGCTACTTGGAGGGGATTGCGATTCAGAGACATGTTCTGGTGAAGGAACGTAAGCAACATCATCGTCCTTCTCTTGTCTCTTTCTCTTTCTCAATAACTTCTCTTTTTCTGTTTCCTCCTGAATTCTTCTTCGACGTTCGGTTTCATCTACTACCTCTTCATCTGAAGAACTTGAGGAGCTTGTAGTATCTTTATCCACATCATCTCCTTCAATATCATCAACAACCTTTTCTTTCTCTTTCTGTGCTTCAACATTAACAACTTTATCAACATCAGTAACCACTGTTGACCCTGACTCTAAGACATCAGTATCCAACAAATCATCAACATTAAAAGGATCATCTTCCGTAGGTTCATCGATCAAAGATGTTTTAGCAGCTTTCTTTTGCTTCTTCTTTGGTTGTGAAGAAGATCCCTCAGCTTGTTTAACAATAGGAGTTGCCTTTCTACGTCTTCTCCCAGTTTCTTTCACATACCACTCATTCTTTATGTTTTTGAAATCTTCAAGAACTTTCAACTCTTCAGCATATGCTGCCTCTTTCATTTCAGCTGCATTTCTCCAGTTCTGATGATCAACTGGATCTGGATCAGCATAGTTAGCATCTTTTATAGCCCCAAAGAGTTCAACACTAACTTTCGGTTCAGGGTGGTTTGGATGATATTTCACAAGCTGTTTGATTGAAACCTTGTTCATATGTGATTGCACCAACAAATCATCCTTTATATTTCTGTCAATCTCAGGATACGCGTGATCAATCAACATCTGTACAAATCTCGGATACGTCCAGGTCTTGCTCTCTGATGTAATATTTTCTGCCATGTAATGAAACAGTGACCAAAGCAGTGACCATATTCATTTGATAGTCACGCATTGCATCATAACCTCCTTTTGTGTGACTTAAAGACATCAAAACACAATGAATCAGGAACTTATACGGCTTTGTAAACTTTGACTTCAAATAATTCCCAGCATTCAAAGCTCCCAGATATCCCATTCTTAACATGTGGCCTTTCACCATTCTTTCCGGAAATCTCATTGGCAAATCTGCTTCATCTGGAAAGTAAATAACTTCACGAATAAGAGCTTCGATAACAAGAATCTTCTCCAACTTGCCATGCACTTCAACAATTGAAGAAATAACTTTGTTCTGATCATCGTAGCTGGCATTCTTCCAAAAACGTTCAATGTGAGATTTGTATACTGGTCGTTGATCAGTTAATGCCTTCTGAATGGGAATACGACCCATGAATTCCAAGATGCCACTGAAATTTGCCAAATCTGGGTATTTCTGAACATCCAAATCACAATAGCTGTTGTGAAGAGGATCAAAAACAACACTAGATCCCTGCATACCACAACACATACATTGAATCAGACACTTAGAAAAAATTTTATCACTATTGTTTCACTTGAAAAACTCTAAGTGTATCAAGAGCGAAACTACAAGAACACTAAGAGCGAAACCAATTTTTGAACACAAAAGCGAAACTACATATGTACTGATGAGCGGAACCATAATATATACAAATGAGCGGAACCATAATATGTACATTTTGAGCGAAACTACACAATTGCACTTATGAACGGAATTACCATATGCTCCTATGAGCGGAACTACTGATGAACATTCAAGCGGAACATCATTATGTATCAATAAGCGGAACCACAGTATGTATAGAAAAGCGGAACCATTGAAAATGACAATTTGAGCGAAATATCTATAAAAACTTTCAAAACTGATCAATTCTCAAAATTTAAACCTTTAATCTATTAACATGACAAATCCGACACTTGGGGTTTGTTTTGATTTCATTTATGACTATTTACGAACCCTAGATCTAACCTGCAATGTCCGAATATATACAATCATCAACCAACAATAGATTTGAGACAATCAATGCACAATGATATGATCTAGACATCAAACCGACTGCACAAGTTTGTATTCAAATGTTTATTTAACAGTTAACACCCTAAATCTATGTTCAGTTCAATAACATGTGCCGACAAATCAAATTAAGCATGATTTTGAACAAATTAGAACAGAACTAACCTTGCCCATGATTGTAAACTAAGAGAATAACAAGATTTGAAAAAAAATCGGGCAGCACTTCGCCTGAAAATGGTTGTTTCTAGGGTTTTCGCTTCAACGTCGCCGGAGAATATGATCGTATGAGCGAAAGGGTAAAAGTGATATAAAAGCGGAACCCCGGCTTATATAGGTGGTGTGGTTTCGCTCTTGTGACCAATGACATATGAGTGGAACCACATGGTAGCTATAAGCGAAACTATATAAGAAGCAGCCATATGAGCGAAACCATGGATTAAGTGACAAAAGAGCGAAACCTTGGTTAATTGTGACATATAAGCAAAACCAGGTTGTAATTTTCAAAAATTTAATTTTTTTAACATTTTTCAGATTGACCACCGTCACACCCAGTTGACCAAGTCCAACTCAATGACCTTGGTCAACTGCTTGGCCCGCCAAATCCAAGTTAATGGCCTTGGTTGACTGAATTATGAAGTACGCAGTTATTTTATTCTGAAAATAGTTCAAGTGAATGAACTTTTGAACATTTTGATCTTCCAAACACTTTCAATTGTCCAACACTGTACCAATCACAATTCTGCCTCACCAGCTTACCCAGCCCTCATCAAACACTGACATGTTCTGCACTAAGCTTTGATCTTCCGATTCCCGAAGTCAGTTGTCGAAAATAAATGAGAAACTAAAATCTTTTTGTATTTTTAACTGGATAAACTGAAAACTGTACACACAATGTTTTTGTGAGTGTGTTAGGGGATCATATCAGCTAGCGAGTAGACACAAGCACCGTTAAGCTGTTAATTCATTTTAAGCATTAAACAATTCGCGTAGATTGCCGATATACTGATCCTCTTAAATTTTCACAAAACATTCAACCTGTTCGGGATACGAAATTAGTGTTTTAGAACTTAAACATCTACATGTGTCCCATCTCAGTATATACTCCCGTATCCAGACCCCAGTATTCAGTCTTACAGGTGAGTATACCACAGCTGATATCTGTTCAGGGGTAAGTGCGAGGGCCGTGAGAGCTCAGGTCGATACTTCCGTATACGCAGAGAGATGACGGCTTCGACTTTAAGGTGTGTCTCCTTTAGAGGATCTTTTATTCACAACAGCAGCGACTATCAATTTTATTGTTTCAACAGCATGCTGAGGGCGAGCTTATATTTCAAAGCTTTTTGCAGAAAGTATTATCCGGGGACTAGGTCAGTACTTCCATACAGCAGAAGTCCCGGGATAATACCCCAGATATCACTGAGCATAAAGACCTAGTATCTCAGAATATGGGACCCTTCAAACAGGATTTCAGGGGTTACCTATATATCCTGGAGGTGTTCCCCACGTAGACGCAAGTTAATTTTATGTTTATATCCCAAACTGATCTACTGATTTTATGAAAACCTACCGGCACATCTTTAGCGAGACTGCTTAATTGCATTTATACATTACAATTCTTTAGCGTACTGTGCCAGTCTAGCTGATGTACTATCATTTCCCCTATTCTACACAACTCTTTTTGAATTTTTTAATGTTTTTGGATTTTTGAATTTTATCATGTTTTTGTATTTTTCTGCGAATTTCTCCCCCTAAAACTAAAACGTATTTTTGTGTTTTTGTTTTTATCTAAAAGCAGAAAATAAACTGTACAAACAAGATTGACAACTCGACAAAGGTTCACGTCAGATCCCCGCCCAAATCAGCTTCACATTCAATAACCCCCCCAGATTGCAGATTTTTCATCCCGTTTAACCTCAAAAGATAATAAAATCTCTTTTTATCAAAAGGTTTTGTGTAGAAATCCGCTTTCTGATCATCGGTGTGCAAGTGTTCAATCCGAATTAACTTTTTCTCGTGACAATCACGGATAAAGTGGTGACGGATTTCAATATGCTTTGTTTTCGAATGGTGAACCGGATTTTTAGTAATGTTAATTGCTGCTTCATTGTCCACATAGATAGGTGTATCTAAGAACTACAAACCGAAGTCTCGCATCTGCTGTTGGATCCAAAGGATCTGCGAACAACAGCTGGAGGCTGAAACGTATTCAGCCTCGCATGTAGAGAGCGCTACTGCGGTTTGTTTCTTACACTGCCAGGTGACAAGTCGAGTTCCGAAGAACTGACACACAGCAGTGGTGGACTTTGCAATTTGCTTGTAGCTCCCGAAGTCAGAATCAGCAAAACCAGATAAAGTAAAGTCACCCGATCGAGGGTACCACAAGCCGATGCTTGGGCAGCCCTTCAAATACCGTAAAATACGTTTCACTATGGTCAGGTGTGACTGCTTTGGATTTGACTGATATCTGGTGCAGAGACACGTCGGGTACATGATGTTTGGACGGGAAGCCGTGAGATACATTAGAGAGCCAATGATAGATTGGTACAATGTCTCGTCCATCTTCACACCATGCTCATCTGGACAAATTCCATGATTCTGCGTGAGGGGGGTGGATGAAGGACTGCAATCTTTCATGTCAAACTTGTCGAGCACGTCCTTCACATACTTCGTTTGGTGAATGAAGATTTCGTCGGGCATTTGTTCCACCTGCAGCCCGAGGAAGAACTTTATCTCCCCCATTGAGCTCATCTCGAACTTTTTCTTCATTACCTTTTCAAATTCTTTGCACAGGTCGTCGTTAGTGGATCCAAAGATGGTATCGTCAACATATATCTGCACGATCAACAAGTGGCCTGCTTCTTCCTTGGTGAACAAAGTGCTGTCTACTGTGCCTCTTGTGAACCCGTTGTCCAGCAAGTATGTCGAAAGCGTCTCGTACCAGGCTCTCGGGGCCTGGTGAAGTCCGTATAGCGCTTTGTCCAGTAGATACACCTTGTTTCTGTGCAGTGGGTCTGTGAACCCCGGCGGTTGCCCCACATACACTTCTTCTCTGATTGTTCTGTAAAGGAAGGCAGATTTGACGTCAAGTTGATATACTTTAAAATCTTTCCATGACGCGAAGGCTAGAAATATCCGAATTGCCTCAAGTCTGGCAACGGTGCGTAAACTTCATCATAATCTGTTCCTTCCTGTTGACTAAAGCCTTGAACCATAAGTCACGCTTTGTTTCTCACCACGACACCTCTGTCATCACGCTTACACTTAAAAACCCATTTCGTCTTGATTAGCTTTTGATTCTTAGGCAGATCGACAAGTCTCCAGACGCCCAGCTTTTCGAACTGTTGCAGCTCCTCCTACATTGCATTCACCCAGCTATCCTCGGTCAATGCCTCTTTGTAGGTTCTGGGCTCTATCTTCGAAATAAAACATTTTAATGAGACTTCTTTCTGCATATCAGCAATAGATGAATAGAAACATGTAAGAGCTCGATCTATTTGATGTCGGGTTTTGACACCACTTTGTAGGTCACCAATAATCTGTTCTGAGGGATGATAAGACAACGTCCGTGGCATAGGATTTTCCGGCACATTTACTTCCGATTCCAAGCTCGATATGTCAAGATCAATCGTTTGATCCTCAGCTTCCATTGGATCCTCGTCAAAAGTCAGAGCGGGTTCCGCTTCTGAGTCGTCAGATTCGTCAAAAGATGGAGCTGGTTCCTCTGGTGGTTCATGAGCTCTTCCACTCGGTCCTGCTTCATTGTCGTGAGTACCCACAGCGGGTTGAGGAACTCTTAGCGGTATAGGCACTTGTTCCTGTGGCATATTATGCTGATACTAGTACAAAAGTGCTAGTTCCACATCACTCGGCTCAACCGGCAGATGAAACGACTCCCAGAGTTTATCGTAGTCAAACAGGAATCTTTGTCCGGGAAGTTGTGGCGATGGAGTGTGGTTCTGACAATCCACATGTAGGACTTGAATCACCTTCCCCAGGCATGGTACGAACACCCTCTTCAGCGGGCTTGCGTAACCTACAAAGAACCCTTCATTAGATTTAGCACCAAATTTACCGTTTTCATCAATAAATGTGCAAGGAGACCCAAACGGCTCCAAAAACTCAAGGTTTGGCTTATAACGGTGCAGTAGCTCAAAGCAAGTCTTTTTATACTTCTTGACAGTGAGAACTCTATTCAATGTGTAACAGGCTGCTGAAACTGCTTCACTCCAGAAAAAGATTGGAAGCTTGGAATCATGCTAACATGGTACGGGCTGTCTCAATCAGGGTCCGATTCTTTCGTTCAGCAACGCCGTTTTGCTGTGGAGTGTACGGTGCACTGAATTCATGAAGAATTCCCTTTTCGTTGCAGAACTCGTACATCTTGTTATTCTTGAATTCCGTTCCGTTGTCGCTCCGAATCCTCCGGATTGGCAGTTTGTACACCGTTTCCATCTTCTTGAAAAGCACCATCAATGACTCGAAAGTTTGATCTTTTCGTTCCAAGCACACTACCCAAGAAAATCTCGTGAAGTCATCAGTCACCACCAGGCAATACAAGTCTCCGCTGATGCTCTTTACGTCGACAGGCCCGAAGAGATCCATGTGCAATCTCTCAAGAGGTAACCTGATTGAATTCATCATCTTCAATGGGTGTGACTTTCGAGTCTGCTTTCCCTTCTTGCACGCTATACAATCATCATTCAAGTGAAAATTCTTTAGATTAACACCATCAACTAAATCATTATGTACCAAAAAGTTCATTTTACGAACATGAATGTGGCCCATCTTTCGATGCCACATTATCGAATCTTTTTCTGTCGCTTTGGTTTTAGACACAAAACACTGTTTCTGATGAGATGTTGGCGTTGCGACACTCATATCCAAAATATAAAGATCATTTTCCCTCGGA
Source organism: Helianthus annuus (assembly GCF_002127325.2). Taxonomy (NCBI): domain Eukaryota; kingdom Viridiplantae; phylum Streptophyta; class Magnoliopsida; order Asterales; family Asteraceae; genus Helianthus; species Helianthus annuus. Next base: position 184,717,957 of record NC_035449.2, on the reverse strand, counting down.
GCTCGCAACAACACCATCTCATCAGGGATTTTAAACCCTGTTTTTAACACAACACATTCAGTTTTAGTAAAGCGTAGACTAAACGCTTTATCACAGATTTGTGAGATACTGAGTAAATTGTTTGTCAACTCTACTATGTAGTTCACTTTGTCGAACGAAATTACTCCATTTGACAGCGTTCCTTGACCAACGATCCTTCCACCCTGATTCCCAGCAAAACCAACATAGCTTCCGTTTATGGATTTGACATCATATAGCAGAGCAAGCGTCCCAGTCATATGCCTTGAAGCGCCACTATCCATAATCCACTTCGATAGAATTGACTTGGGCAGCCCCTGCAACCATCAAATCAAATTTATTCAAACAATGAAGCCCATGATTTCTTTACTTCCGACACACTTCCGAACACAACATCACACTTTTCATTTGTTTTTTCAAAATCAAATGTGACATTTGGAACCTCTTCTTTCACAATTGTTTTAACTTTGTTAGTTATCGGTGGAAATTCATCAAGAAACTTATCAACTTCATTTTCAAACTCTACCACATCATCTTTAAAAATGTTTGATTCACTTTTCAAAGCATTCTCCATCTTTTTAACCTCAACCGACGGTTTTGATTTCGCAATCCAAGATTGATTTTCAAAAATTTTTGTTTTAGGGTAAAACTTTGAAGTCTTGCTAGTCTTAGAGGATTCACCAATCTCGAAAGTCGATTTCGGCTTATCCTCCGACTTCAACGATTCACCTCTCTTCAAAATACGGATCAGAGAAACCATCGGCTTTTTGCCCTTTGTGTCAGTTGGAGATTTAGGTCGTGGTTTTTGAATGTTTGATTTTTGAACAATTGGTTTAGAAACAACTTGTTTTTGAGCACTTGGTTTTGAAACAGTTTGTTTTTGAACCAGTTTTACAACAGGTTTCTCGATCACTTTCTGACACTGTTTCGCCATGTGGCCGATCTCATTGCAGCGGTAACACACCCTTTTGTCATATTCGACAAAAGTAGATTTGTTCGACTCTTCTTTCAACTTCTTTGCTGCATTGAAATCGTCCACAGCTTTTTGACTGAAAATATAATCTTTCTCATCGTCAACACTAGGACCAGTGACAAAAACTTCATTGATCTTCTCTTTCGGCTTAAACACCTGCTTAGCCGATTTCTTTTCAAACCCGATTCCTTTGTTTTTAAAAATGTTTTTTTTTGTTTTGACCTTTACCAACCCCTTCTTTCTTTTACGAACTTGTGGGACGTGAATTAACAAACAACTTTTTGGGTTTTGAAAAGAATTCATTGTTATTAACTTCGTTAATGTTCATTTCAACCAGTTTAAACACTTTTTCAACATTTTCGATCTTGACATTCTAAAGCGGGTACTCGAAGTCGGAATAAAGTTTGTCAGTTCCAATCATGGTGTATACCACCATAATCGGATCGTCATTCGTACTCTTTTCCGATTTCTGTACATATCGATCTAAGAAATTTCCTTCATCTTCAGAATCACTGACAGCCTTCTCAGAATGAGCCTTTTCAGATTTCTCACTCTCCTCATCCAACACCTGATCGACAACATTTTTGATAACCTGAGATTCGTTGTCGGTATCAGATGGGGAGAATGTGACATCTATGGTCTCAGGCAACTCATCTTCTATCGTTCTCAATTTGAGATTCAATGCCGCTTCCACCCCATCTGGATACTTCTGTGTGTAATGACTCCACATTGGGGGTGGAACGCTCTTAAAGACAGGTGAAGCATGTGGCTGTTGGGGAACAATTTGTTCAAGAACGTACGAAGAAGCCACATAACTCATTAACTTCTTATCAATCTGATCATTTTCAATTTTAACCAATTCAAGTTCCTTTTTAAGCGAAGCGATTGTGTCTAAATGAAAATTGACTTCTTGTTGTTTATCAAATAATGTTGCTTTAGCCAATTTTGTAGCTTTGTCATTTTCGACACTTTCTTTTTGTATCATCTTGATTGACCTTTTAAGAGTATCGTACGCCTCTTTCACTTGACTAAGGTCAAACTTAATCATATCAGCGTGGTGTTTCAACTCCTGATACTTAGTGTCTTTTTCAAGACACTCCGTGCATGGTTCTAAACACTGTTTGCACGGTGTTTCAGGGATTGAAACAACCTTTTCAACAACCTGATCTACACTATCAACTTTACTGACATTGTTTGACTCCGACTCAGACAATTTGACATATTTGCTCTCCTGAACTCCAGATTCCTCTCTTTTGACAGACACACTACTGACAGACTTTGACTCCTCGGATTCTGAGTCTACCTCTTTGAGTTTTCCCATCAGTGCTTTGTCAGCCATGTCTTTCAAAACTTCTCCAGTCATCTCTTTCGACACATCTATCAACTCTTCAACGACTTCTTTCTTCTCTTCAAACCTTGGGCAGGATCCGGTCCTTGGTTCTTCAAAGTAACCTGCAAAAGATTCAAAAATGTTAGGAGGCAATACAGATTTCATTAAACTTCCCAAAACCTCTTGCTCAGACTGGTAGTAATATACTCCAGCAGCTATTTCTTCTATATCGACCGCATTATCAGCAGAAACCTCTTCAGCAACCTCAGAAACATCCTCAGTGACTGTTTCCGGTTCAGGCACTACCTCAGAAATCTCAACAACTTCAGCCATCATGGCCTGACCATCATTACCGGGGATATATTTATCCCAGCTAAAACCTGCAGCAACCTTTTCATCGTCTTGATTCACCATCAGCGCTTTTTCCGGTTTATTCTCTATCTGTGGCCTCTGAACAGTTTGCTGTTGATTTGGTCGGTGATATATCGCTTGCCTGTAGTAGTCGTTGGTGAACGGGTTTTGATGATTGTTGACTTCACGATTAGGACATTCTCATTTGAAGTGACCGCGTTCTTTACATTTAAAGCATGTAACTTTCGACTTATCAAACCCTAACTTTTGATCTGGGCCTGATAGACTGTTCCGGCCTGTAATTTCCATGAAGCGTTGAGCCCTACGCACCAAACTCGCCATACACCACTTGATGTCAATTAACTCAAGCTCTTCAGTATCGATTTGGTCGTAATCCTCCTTCGTCATGTCAAGATTACCGATCCTCCCTGCGACTAAGCCCTCATAAGCCTCAAGAACGGAAGCGAGCAGTGCTATGTGCTGTTTTGCGGCTGTTTCAGTTATCTCGTTCCCATTCTTTATGTTCACCGCAATGTTGCACTGAACTCCACAAACGTACGCCTGATGATTTGATCCTGTTGAGCTTTGAGGTGAAGGCTGTTCCTGAGCTTTGACATTTGGTTCAAAATTCGCGAATAGTGAAGAATTGCCGGATTGCGGAGTGTTTGAAGAAACACTTGAAGTATTATCAGCACTGAACCCTGTATGTATTTTTGGACTTTGATTGGTCGAAACTGTAGGGTTGCCTTTGTAATACAACGATACATCCTGCTGCACACTTGTTGAGTTCATTTTCTTGATTTTCAGCAATTCCAACTCGTGGGCTTCAATCTTCTCGATGAATGAGCTGAGGTTGAGATTCACAAAATCAGAATTGTTCTTCAGCATCATTAGATACGTGCCCCACTCATCATACGGAAGTGCATCACACAACTTATCTTCATTTGTCTTTTTAATTTCCAAACGTTTCATTTCGACCACAAGATGACAGTATCGTTCGATTAACTGCTTTGTTGTCTCACCTTTAATCCCAGTAAAGATATAAAATTCCTTTTTGATTAAGGCTTTCTTGCTCTTAATCATTGAAACACTGCCTTGGAATTTCAGATGTAACGCTTGCCACATTGACTGAGCATTGTCTTCATGTTGTAGCAAAATGAGGATATCTTCTTTGATGGCCTGTTGCAAAATGCTCACCATCTTCTTTTCAGCTTTGAATTCAATCTGTTCAGATTCTGTCAAACTCCCAATGCCCTTTTCCAATCCCATACCGTTAACTGGTGGCACATACTTTGCTTCTATTTTCATCCAACACTCGAAGTGATTGGCTTGCACCCAGTTCTTGAAACGGCCGGACCAACCCGCATATTCATCTAAACTCATGAGCTTTGGTGGCTTTTGCATAGTCCCCAACTCATTCTCCATGTTAACGTTCTGCATGATACTCGCCGGACTTTGCGTAGCCATACCACTCCCCGCAAACAAGTTATAAAAATCTTGATGTTCCATGTTTAGTGATAAATTTCCAAAAACGTTTAACTTTTTGATTAACAGGTTATTTTTATCGAAAACTTTTAACACAGGCTGAGTTTCCAATACTTGATCACGTACGAAACGGACTAAACGCTCAAAACATGGTTTTTACACTAAAACAGGTCAAATAAGCGAAACCAGATTCTAAGTGTATGTATGAGCGAAACCACTTAATTGTTCACAAAAGCGAAACTAGGTGAAGTCCAAATGAGCGAAACCACTCAATGTCCTCAAGAGCGGAACTACTAAACTGACTAATAAGCGAAACCACTAAAGCGAAACCTCAACATTGACATTTGGAGCGGAACTACACAAGCGAAACCTCTGAAATGTCACTATGAGCGGAACTACACGAGCGAAACCACTTGTTTCTGATGCCGTATAAGCGAAACTACTCAAGATGACATAAAAGCGGAACCTATTCTCGAGCCATTTTAGGTCACTTTTAAGCTGATTTTAGGTCTGAATTTCTCAAGGGTTTGTTATTAATCAGTTTTACACTATATGCTTAAATCTCAGTCCATTTTGTCCGTCGGAAAGGTCTGAAACTCAAAATGTGCTTGAAAAAGGCTTTGATTCGGGTCAACTAGCTCACAACTGGCTCTGATACCAATTGTAGGACCGTATTTGACAGTCAATTGAGTCAATTCGAGCTAGCAACTACCGAAAATGCAGCGGAAATACAAAATCGGCATGAATCAAAGCAAGAAATGAGTAGAAACAGATGGAATACACTTTAAAACAGTTTTCTCATTCAATCTTCTGAAAATACACGGGCAGCAGGTCGGCTACACACTTGACATCAACGTGCAAAATTAGAAAACAACTTGGGTATATATAGGGGAAGTAGTTCCGCTTATATGAACATGTCCGAATGAGCGAAACCTTAAGCTTGTGGTTTCGCTTTTATGGCACATGTCCATATAAGCGGAACCTCAACATTACAAACCCAAAATTACATATTCAACCCCTATAAAATACATAATTAACACATCTAGACCCTATACATTCAACAACTAAGACTAAGACGCAGGCTTTAGACATTATGCACCAACAAAAACAGTGAGAGAGAAAGGGTTCTGGATGCTGTGTTTTGCAGAGAAAGGAGGTTTGAAGAAGATAATGTTGGCTGAGGATGAGAATGTCTTATCCACTCATTTTGGTAGCTGTACAATGAAGAGGTCGACATAATTCCTTTTTGGCAGCTAGGTTTTTTATTTTGTTGGCCCCACTGATGGTCTCCACTACATTATTCTGGGCCAAGCACATGTTTGTTTGGGCTCCATTAGATTAATGGGTCACATATGAAGTTCTCATAATTGTTGAAACATTGTTTTCAAGAAAAAGTCACATGGGCTTAGGATGTTGTCTACAATTAGTAAAATACTAAACATCTGGTGATTAAATTTGGTCCATGAGAAAAGTAACATGAACATTCTTTTGCAAATAATTTTTCAGTGGATCATATTTTTTTGTTAACTGAATGGAGCTTGGAGTCTAGTGAATGTCTAATGATGGAATCACTTGGATATTTGGGCCAAGGATTTTACATGATTTACAAAGTGGGGGTCGGGTGTTCACGAAAGATATTTGAGTTAATTTTTAACGTCAAATTCATACGGGTTTGTGAAGCGCGCGGGATGATGTGAGATGATGAAAACTTGATTTTTGTTAAACGTGGGGTAGTCACGGTTACCGGTGCAAATGTCAAAATTGGTGACGTGACTATTATGGGCCAAAAATGGTATATTTTTCTTCCGCACGTGAAAATTTGTTTTGTTATCGGTGTTCGTACATGCTCGAAAGCATTTTGTTTATAGTCATATTCTCGCATTTGGTAACGATTGAAGGAACCTAGAGAGCCAAGACAGGTCCTAACGAGTTCACAAAGTCGAAGAGTTATGCCTATGATGGAAGCTTTCGGATTAGGTATTAGCAGAACTTTGGGGGGATACAAGTCGGATCCTACGGGGCTAGGGGACTTTCATTATCAACTAGAATATGCAAAGAAGAAAGTTTCTTTCGTGATTTTTAGAAAAACCGAGAATGTTTGAAAGATTCTGCTCAGTGGAGAGAATCTGTTCAGTGTAGTTGACAACAGTTCCGATCAGTGGAGGGAATTTGTCAAGGTTTAGACATTTTACCAAAGAAATGGGGGGATAAAAATTTTCATATGTTTTGGAATTTCTTCGGTAAATTTCTAAACGCAATCACAAGTAGTAGAGTTTGTGTTTTTCTGGTGATACCAAAGGTTCTATGTGGAATGTTTTGCACAGACACATATTTGAGGATTTAAATTAATTCTCCAGCCAGCGCGAAGGGTTTTGCACGGAAACATACAGGTATCTAAAGTCTACAGTAGTTTCAAAGCGCTGTTCACTGAAGACCTGGGGAATCTTTATGAGATTTTACAGGGATCTGGGTGTAATTCAATTCGTTGAGTTCGCAAATGATGTACTTGGTCAAGCTGACATCCTGAGTACTGATGCTGAAGATCCATAGTGCATTACTTGGTTAACTTCACAAAGGCGAGACAACGAGATCTGGATGTAGTTCAACTAAGCATGCTGGTTGAGCTTGCAAGTTATATACTTGGTCTAGTTGACTTCCTAAGTGCTGATGCTGAGGATCAAAGTGCATTACTTGGTCGATTCCAAAAAGATGGTTTACAGAAGACAGTTCACCGGAAAACTCTACCAATGTAGTATGCTTGAATGAAATGGAGTTCTTATGACAAGATCAAGACTTTATGCAGCTTTTAAAGAATGGAACCCTTATCAAATGCCAGTTGGAGTATTGGAAGATCAGCGGAAGATCGGTCAATTTAGCCTTGCGAGGAAATTGCACAACACCCAACCGGATACGCGTACTTTGAGGGGGAAATACTATACGAAAAGCATCAAGGGTTTGGTATGAAGTTTCAAGTGAAGATACTACTTACCTGGATCATCGGTCAAGGGGGAATTTGTTAACACAGAGAAGATAACATCAACAAATACTTGACTGAAGATCGATTGCAGTTGCATTTTCAGCATTCGACAGCAACAGACAAGGGGGAATTTGTTGGTGCAGTTTCTGTGTCCAATGCTGTTCGAATAGATTAGTTTTATTTTATAGCTGATAATGTAATAGTTAGTGAAACGGTCAAATGAATGTGTATTGACCCGCTCGTTTGAAGTGGTCAAACGAGAGGGTTATGTGTTTGACCGTGTGTGTTTGCAAGACAAAGGGGTGTGGCTATAAATAGCAACCCTTTGGCTCATTTGCAAATGAGAGAGAGAGAGAGAGAGAGAGCTCATTGAGAGAGTTCACAGAGAGTTTTAGTGTTTGGGGGAGAGATCACCACTTGGTCTCTCCCCGGATGTATACTGCTTTGGTATTGTTCGGTTAGCTTGTAATCGGGCCGATTTGTAATGTTATACTACTGGATTAATACAAAGAAGTTGTTTGTTTGTCTCTAATCTCTCCCGTCTTGAACATAGTCACTCACTAATCATGGTTTCGGTCCGAAATCACGAACCTACAATAATTATCTTATAGTTATAACCATTATATATCTTATAACTAACAATATATATATATACACACATATAATTTATTATAATTAACAAATTAATTATAATTAGTCTTACTAAATCCGACTCTCCGTAACTATTCCAAATAATTACTCGTTTCTTTGTTACGCTTATTATTTCGTGATCCGGTGATTACCGATTAGAACATCGTTACATGTTCATTGCCCAAAGTGTAACTCTTTGGGTCGTACCTTGACGGCAACATTGAATCTAATCGACAATTAAACATTATATACAACAATCTCCCACTTGGTCGATTGGCCGATTAAGTTTCAATGTAGATAATAGTGGATGCCTAGCTGTATCATATGCCCCCGATAAGGTATGACAAATTTATGTCAACTAATTCTTTGCACTAATAAGTTCTTAAATTATGCAAATACTATAGCCCCGATTATCGACTTATTTATCCCTCTGTATTGAACACTTGTTGAACATGAGACATGGATCCAATTCGTTTTCATATATTATTCAACCATTTCTAATTTCGTTGCTGTTTTGAAGTGGTTTTTCAAACTACTACTAGTTCGAGTGTGGCCACGCGTTAACACCAGTTCAAACCAACGAAAGGCGCCAGAGTGTTCATTTCTTAAGTATAGAAGCAAAGATCCCTTTGGCTACAAACAACTCCCACTAAACTTCAGATCATTCCCAAAACTATCCTTATTACTGCCAGTTACATACAACGTTAGATAGAATCAAAGAACAACCATTCATTTAAGTTAGTTTTAGTATGTACCGCAGGTCTAAGGATATAATGATCGTACCCATTTAAAACGTCTTATAACTAAGTGTCGGAAAGAAGAGAATAAATGAAGATCTTTATGATGATTTCCAGCCCAATCACAGGTTGTTTTACAGCCAAGACTCCAGCTCAGCCCTTTATTATCTTTCCTTTTATTCTTGTTTCCGTATTCTATAAATTGGGCATATGTATGTGTATTCAAACATGAACTAAGCAATCAAAAAAATCATTTTATCTCTATTGTTCTCTATATCAGCCAATATGGTATCAGAGCAGGTCTTCCGACTCTGAGACCGGCCTGTTCATCTTCTACCAAAGCCTTTCAGTTCCTTCGAAACCCGGCTGCCATGTCTGAAGACGGTAACTTTGGTTCCGATTTGTCAATGTTACTAGCCAACCCATTCAACATCAAAAACCCAGAAACCAAAAACCAAAACAAAAACCCAATACAAAAAACCCAAACCCTAAATCAAAGATCAAAACCAAAAGTCAGAATCAAAAATTAAACCTCTGGCACCGTGGCGTCGTTAACCGTCAGTCTCCTCTCAGATTTGATTCCAATTTCAACATCACCATGGCTGATTCAGGTTCTAAGAACAAAATTGAGTCAGACGATGGTTCGATCATTGTTAAGGACGCAGCGGAGACGGAGAAGCCGCCGGAGATCCTCCCGTCGCCAGAAAAATCGTTACCAGAAAACTGTTGTGGCAGCAGTTGTGGAGAAGAAGAAGGGGAGGCATCGTCAGGTATTGGGTTTGAGGATATTTCCTTAGACCTTCTAACTTTCTTTCTAGAAATTGTTCTAGTTTAGTCCCTATGGAAGCAAAAAAATCTCAAACAGGCTCTAGACAATATGGATTTGCTAATATGGTCATTAGACAATATGAAAATCAAGATAAGTCTTGGATTTTTGATTGTGGAGCCACAGATACGATGACATATGTGCCATCGGACTTCGTCTCTACAAAGAAACCAAACAGAACCCATATCAAAACTGCAAATGGCGAAAATGCCTTAGTAGAGGGAGGAGGAACTGTTGAAATATCTCCCAATCTGAGACTGTCAAATTGTTTATATGTTCCTTCGTTAACACACAAGTTGTTATCAATAAGTCATGTTACAAAGGAACTCAATTGCACAGTTCTAATGCATCCTCATTTTTGTATCTTACAGGACATCAGAACTGGAAAGATAATTGGGCGTGGCACTGAACGACAGGGCTTATACTATGTGGATGAGGTGACTCAATCAGGGACTGCGATGCTTGCTCACGGAACAAAGAGTAGAGAAGCATGGCTCTGGCATAGGAGATTAGGGCATCCTTCCGCCGGGTATCTACATCTTTTACTCCCTGAACTCTTCCCATCCAACAGTACATTAGATTGTGAAACATGTGCCTTTGCCAAAAGCCATAAAAAACCTTTCAAACCAAGTAACACTAGGGTCAGTGAACCTTTTTCACTAATACATTCCGATGTTTGGGGTCCAGCTGAAACGAATGGAGGTCAAAATCTTCGTTTCTTCCTATTATTTGTTGATGACTGTACCCGGATGACATGGGTGTATTTTTTTAAAACACAAATCTGAAGTCTTTGACAAATTCAGACTATTTTACACCATGGTCCAAACTCAATTCAAAACCAACATTCAGATATTACGATTTGATAATGGAGGGGAGTATGTTAATACTTCCATGAAACAATTTATTCAAGAGAAGGGAATGATTCACCAAACCACTTACCCAAAACACCCAGAACAGAATGGTGTAGTCGAACGAAAAAAATGGCATTCTGGTAGAAATGGCCCGAGCCCTTATGCTCGAATCCAAAGTCCCTAAATCCTTTTGGCCCGAAGCTATAAACACAGCTGTATATCTCCTTAATCGTTTACCAACCAAAGCCCTTGACCTAAAAACTCCCCTAGATACCTTATCCACATTCACCAAACTACCCCCACCTCTCACCTTACCACCTCGTGTCTTTGGGTGTACCGTTTTTCCCCATATACCTAAAACCGAACGATCCAAACTTGATCCATGTGCTGAAAAATGTGTCTTTGTTGGTTATGGGGTGAATCAGAAAGGATACCGATGTTATAACCCATCACGACGTCGTGTGATTACCACTGTCCACTGCGACTTTCTTGAAACAGAATATTACTATCAGTCCCATCTTAGTGGTCAGGGGGAGATAGAACATGAAGACTCACTGATCTGGTTGAAGTGGATTCCATCCGCAAGCGAAGACGAGTCATCTCATCATCCCACACATACTAAGCCTATCGAAAGTCTTCCCCAAGAATCATCCAGACTGGTGTTCGAGGTAAGTGACTCTCCAAACCTTGGAAATGTACCTGAATCTGATCCAGATACCACTAACAATCAGGAAAGTCCTGAGACAATGGAACAGGTGGAGAGTGCTGAGCAAAACAACGACAACGCAGTCCAAGAAGAAGTCGAATCCAATAAACAACATGATGGAGGCTCTGGAACAACACCAGGAACATATGTTTTACCTCCTAGAGCCAATAGAGGGGTTCCTCCAAAACGGTTCTCCCCAGAAAGGGAAACCAGAAATTCAAGGTATCCTCAACCAATATGGTTGACGGGAACTTATCTAACAGTGCAAAAGCATTTGTTACCTCTCTATACTCTGAACAAATACCGAGTTCCGTAAAAGAAGCTCAGTGTAAGAAGAACTGGAAGGAAGCAATGGAAACGAAGATGCGTGCTCTTATGAAAAACAACACGTGGGAGAAGTGCGTTCTTCCTAAAGGAAAGAAAACTGTTGGATGTCGATGGGTGTATTCAATCAAATATAAACTAGATGGTTCCATTGGAAGGTACAAAGCTCGGCTCGTAGCCAAGGGTTACACTCAGACGTATGGGATCGATTACTCTGAGACATTTTCTCCGGTTGCAAAAATGGACACCATCAGAGTCCTCTTCTCAGTGGCAGCAAATAAGGAGTGGCCTCTCCACTAGTTTCATGTTACAAACGCATTTCTCCATGGAGACCTAACGGAAGAAGTCTACATGGAAGCACCTCCAAGTTTTTCAGGGAGTTTTAAAGAAAGGGAAGTATGTCGTTTGAAAAAGTCTTTATACGGACTAAAACAATCTCCCCGAGCATGGTTTGGAAAGTTCACTTTGGCCATGAAAGAATACAGGTATCACCAAAGTAATGCTGATCATACTCTGTTCCTCAAGAGAAGAAACGGCCTTGTAACTTGCGTGATCATATATGTAGACGACATGATTATTACCGGAAATGATGTAGAAGAAATAGCACAGCTGAAAGAGAACCTGTTTTCAAAATTTGAAATGAAAGATCTAGGGAATCTCAAGTATTTCCTCGGGATTGAAGTTCTCAGGTCTAAACGGGGGATCTTCATTTGCCAAAGAAAGTATGTCCTTGATCTTCTGGCGGAAACCGGGTTGCTTGATTGTAAACCCGCAGATACCCCAATGGTGGTGAACCACAACCTACACATGGAACTTAATGGGGAGTTTGCGGACAAAGAAAGGTATCAATGACTCGTGGGCAAGCTAATCCATCTTTCTCACACTCGTCCTGATATAGCGTATGCGGTTGGAGTAGTAAGTTAGTTCATGCACCAACCACAAGTTGCCCACATGGAAGCCGCTCAGAGAATTTTAAGGTATCTCAAAGGGACAGTAGGCCATGGAGTGTTGTTCAAAACAAGTGGACATCTGAATGTTGAGCTCTACACTGATGCAGACTGGGCAGGAGATAAGGGAAATCGAAGGTCAACATCAGGGTACTTCTCCTTGGTCGGTGGAAACCTTGTTACCTGGAGAAGTAAGAAACAGAAGGTGGTTGCTCTGTTAAGTGCAGAAGCGGAATTTAGAGGTATAGCTCGAGGGTTAAGCGAAGTTCTTTGGATCAGAAAGCTGCTAGAAGACATTGGTTTTGTCCAAAAGGAACCCAGCAAAGTTATGTGTGACAATACGGCTGCAATACAAATCTCAGAAAACCCAGTACGACATGATCGAACAAAACACGTGGAGGTAGACCGACATTTCATCACAGAGAAACTAGAGGAAAGAATCATAGAGCTCCCATATGTATCGTCAAAAGATCAACTCGTAGATATTCTTATAAAGGCCGTTAACAGAAACGCTTTTAGTAGCTGCTTGAGCAAGTTAAGTATTGGTGACCCCACTACTCAACTTGAGGGGGAGTGTCGGAAAGAACAGAATAAATGAAGATCTTTATGATGATTTCCAGCCCAATCACAGGCTGTTTTACAGCCAAGACTCCAGCTCAGCCCTTTATTATCTTTCCTTTTATTCTTGTTTCCGTATTCTATAAATTGGGCATATGTATGTGTATTCAAACATGAACTAAGCAATCAAAAAAAATCATTTTATCTCTATTGTTCTCTATATCAGCCAATACTAAGATCCATGAAGATCATTTTGAAACGTGTTAGCCCAATATGATTCAACTAATCATATCAGTGAATATGGTTCTCAACACTCTGAGTATCCATTATATGGATCAACCATCTAATTCACAATTGTCTTTTACCAGATTGGTGATCACGAATCTGATAGACTACGGACATTTTAGAATACAATATTCATGGATACTTAACGTACTAATATTTGAACACATATATAATACTTTAAAAGACATTCAACAATTAAATTCAAATAAACAAAAAATAATGTTTACAGTTCAAAATGCACCAAATTACAAAATTATTAAATCAGACCCACTGTCTAGCATATCTAAGACCTATATAATTAGCATGCTTCTCATTTCTCACTTTAGGCATAGGCTCAGTAACCGGGTCCGCTAGATTCTGATCAGTATGAATTTTCTCTATTACGATGTCTCCTCTTTCCAAAACTTCCCGTATGTAGTGGAATTTTCTGAGAATATGCTTCATGCTGTGATGCGACCTTGGTTCCTTTGCCTGAGCAATTGCACCTATATTGTCGCAAAATATCTCGATAGGCTTCTGTTTTGGTAAAAAATTACCGAAGCAATTAAGTGATCAAATTAGTTAAGTGAGGTAGTGTGCTAGAAATGTGTGTTGAAAATATTCAAGTTAAGATGTTTGTAAAAACAGTTTTAGGATACGGCTCAGGATATAGAGTTGTATCTATGATCAAGCAATGAGCAAAAAAGTAAAGGGTGACACAGGATATACGAGGAAAGCCCTTGATCAATCTAGATCGCCGGCACAAAACCTCGGGAGCTGACAATCGCAGCTGCCTCATTCTTCTATTACTTCAAATATCAGGATACAGTGCAGGATATGATGCGGATCAACTAAGTGTTACAACGAGATCTGAATACAAGTCTTGGTGTGTAGTGATTGGCAATAGCTAGAGAGCAAAGTGTGCGAATGAGAGTGAGTGCCTTAATCTGATCCGATCATACTATTTATAGTTAAACGAAAACAACTAACTATCCTAATAAACCGGGATGCTTCGAATATTCCCCAAGTTAACGTTGCAGTCCTGGTCTTTCAGGTTCAACGTCTTTAATCTAACCGATTTGCCCGAGTCTTGGGGGGAAGAAGTCTTCTTGAACGTTGGAGACTTGCACCTCCTAATTTGCACGTGATTAATTCAGTTAATACCAGGATATCGTACCAGGATGTTATCAATATCCTGATCCGGTATCCTGATCACAAATAAACAATCAAAGCCAGAATATTAGTCAGGATATATGCTCAGAAAATAGCCCATAACAATTGTCCCCAAAATATATCTGTTGGTATACCAGTCCAACGGATATATTTTAAAATCTTATATCATAAACCAAGACCATTAAAATGAAATGACGGTTGAAGTGACATTGGTGCAACTCCCAACGCGGTATTTACTCTTTACTCCCCTATGCTTTAGCCTATAATTAGCCAAAAAAGTTTGCATTGTGATCATTACTCCTCAACCAAATCTCAGGTACTTCTCTTCTCTTCTCTGTTTTTCCTTTCTTTGAATTTCCTGTTTCTTGGTCGATACCCCTTATGGCATCTCGAACAAGATCACGGTCAAACGAGCCGATCACAGGCCTCCCGAGTCAAAACCTCATTCGAGAACCGCAAAATGAGATCTGCTCTTTCAACAACGCCGATATCAGCGCTTTAAAGGATTCCGGTGCCTTCCTTGCCGGAGCAGTTATTCGTCCTTTTGATTGGGAGGTCCGTTTAGATGCGTCATCAGCCGAGTGGGTTTGCTTCGTTGCCTACCCCTTCTCATTGGGACTCAGGTATCCATTTCCACCTTTCATTTCTTGTTTCTTTGAGCTTACCAGCCTCAGCTACGCCCAAACCATGCCGATAGTCTGGCGAGTTTTAATGGTGCTGAACCAAATTAAATCTCGTCACTGTCCTGACCTGTGCATCGAAGACCTTGTAGGTCCCCTAGATGTTATGGATCTTCACAGAATCGTCTTTCCAATCAAGAGTGCGGAATCCTCTTGATCAGAATTAGCAGAAAACGTGTAGAAACAGAAACAACAATTCACTTTCAAACGGAATCCTCTTGATTATCCCTCACAATTGGTATCAGAGCATTAGGCTCTTGATTGCTCGGTTCAGAATTGTGCTTGGCAGAAGGATTTTCGAAATTGGTGAAATCTGAAAATTAGGGTTTTAAAATTTTCGAAAATTTTTGGGTGTTTGATTCTGGTTTTCGAATTTTGTTGGCTGTTTTGATATTCTGGTTTGTTTGATTGTAGTTTTGCAGGTTTTAGGGTTTGCAGGACTGTTTTTGGTTGATAGTTTTGAAGAATTTTGGCTGATAGACTTGAAGATTCGAAGACTGTTCTTCGTGTTCTTCGTGTTTATTCAATCAGTTCTTCATAATTTTCGGTTTTAAGTTGCTGATTTGGTGTTTTGATTTTGCAGATTTGTGTTAGCAGAATCCAGAAAATCATCAAAAAATTCGAACAGATTGAGTTTCCTTAGTTACTGGCGAAATTGACTGGCGAAATTGACTGACTGGCGAATTTGACTGATCTGCGAATTTAACCAGCAAACTTACCGGCGAAATTAAATCCAAAGGCGACTTTGGTAACCGAATAACTTTCCACAGCGAAGTTATCTCGGTTTCGGCTATTTTATCAGTCGTCGTTACAACGAACTGGTTACCCGGCGAATTTACCTGCTCAGCGAAATTAACAGACTTGTCAGCGAACTTGACCTGCGAACTAATCCTGCGAACTAAACTAGCGAAATAAACCTTCAAATACAGCGAATTTAGCCTAGCAAAATTAATCTAGCGAAATTAATAACAAGGGTGGAATTTAAGTTGGCAAGCGTCGGAAAATTTTCAGAGACGATTCTAACGGTGTAATTTGGTAACCACTGTTTTCGGACGACTTTTGTACGGTTTTCTCAGTCTGTTAACGTTAAAATGTCAAACATGTCTACTTTGAACGAGTTGTTGAAGATGGAGCATGAGGTTGGTACTACCAACAAACCACCTAAGATGATGAAGGTGGAAAACTATCTGACATGGAAGGATCGTTTTCAGTCCTTCATTGAATATCAGGATACGCGCATGTGGATATGCATCGAATATGGGTACGTGAATCCTACACACGACTTTGAGGGCAGACCACGTAGAACAGAATATGTGAACATGCAAGATAATGATAAAAAGATGTATGAGGCTGAAAAGAGAGCCTTGGCTGCAATCAAAATGTCGCTACCTGATAGCATCAAACATACCTTCAAGAAGTACACTAACTCAAAGGATATGTGGGATGCTTTGGAGAAAAGATACGCTGGAAATGCTGATGTCAAGAAGAACAAGATAGATCTACTGAAGAAGCAGTTTGTTGTTTTCAAGTACATGAAGCATGAGTCACTTGAAGACGTCATCACTCGTTACTACCATCTGATGTCAGAAATGGACAATTATGAGATCGATTGCTATTCTGACGTAGAGAAGAATGACAAGCTGCTTGATGCTTTGCCTACTAAGTGGGATATCTACACTCTTATGATCAAGGGTGAAGCAGATTATGAAACAAAAGAGCTTGAAGAGGTGGTAGGAAAGTTGAGAGCTTATGAGCTCAGCATGAAGAAGAAAGATACTGGATATGATCAGGTTCAAGATCCGGCGGTTTACAATGGGCTTACATCTTCTTCATCTCACAACGCTTCTAGCGACTATGCTACTGTGTTTTTATCATGTGAAAATGAGCAGGTTATGGTGAATCAGGATGGTGATGTGTGTTTTGTTGCTGCTTCAGGAGGATCATCAGGAGTAAAGAAATCGTCAGCGTCTAAGCAGAGTAGTAGTGCTAAGTCAATGCCAATGAGTGTGAAGTCTGCTGAAGAGCATCTGGCTCTACTTGCTTCGTTTGTGGCTTCTTATGAAAACAACATTCAGGGAAAGATATCTGATCCTGCTACTTTAGATGAAGACTATGATCAGATTGACCCTGATGATCTTGAGGAGATGGATTTGCAATGGCAGATGGCCATGATTTCTAGGCGTGTGAAAAGGTTCATGAACAGAACAGGAAGAAAATTTGTGGGAAGAAGTGTTGGTTTCGACAAGACCAAAGTAAGGTGCTTCAATTGTCAAAGTTATGGGCGTTTTGCTAGGGAATGTCAGAAACAAACGCAAGAAAATTCGAGTCAGAGTTCAAACAACAGGAATGCATCAAACAACTCTAGCTCAAAGGCATTGATCTCTACTGCAAGAGAGGGTTCATATGATTGGAGCATTCATTTAGAAAATGATGGGAATGTCACTCAAGCATTCATGGCAGAGATTACTCCAATCGATGATGGTGAAGCTAAAGTAGATGATGCTGAAGTGAAAGTGGATGCTGAGGTGAAGGTAGAGAATAAAGCTGAAGAAAAGAAGGTTGATCAGACAACAGGTGCTGAAGATGAAAAACAAAAGTCTGAACATGAAAGAGTAGCTGAGGAAAAGGATGCTAAGTATAAACAATTGGAAGCTCAGCTTGCAGCTCTAATGGCCAACCTTGACAAACAAACAGGAGAGGTAAAATCTAATTCTGTGTGTTTAAAATGTCGTGAATTACAGGGTGAGGTTGACAGGTTGTCTGCACAAAACAAAAGTTTGGTAAGCGAGATGTCTAACATCAAAGAATCAAACTTTTTTGCTAAAAGAAATGAAACGTCATACTTGAAGAAAATAAAAGGTTATGAAAGTGAAATTGAAGCTGTAACCTGCAAATTAAATGAAAAACTTCAAGTCATAGACTTAGCTCATGATATGATGGCTGAGAAAACAAAAGAGATTTCTGATAAAAACAAAGAGTTGTCAGATGCTCAACTCAGAATTGTTGAACTTGAAAAGAAATTGGGTCAATTCAGGGATTCTACTTTTGTTATGAAACATATGATGGGTGGGTTAAAGAAGAGTAATGACAAGACTAGTGTGGGATTCCAAGGCTATAATGAAGTCCCACCTCCTCTTAGTCATGATTATTCATTCCTACCTGATGAAGATGAGCTAACAAAGTTTATGTCAACAGCACCAAGTAGTTCCACAGCAAGTCGAGGTGATGAGTCTGAGAGAGGTGATGCTAAGAAGGATAATAACAGCAAACCAGTTTTGAAAAAGAACACTTCACAACCTAAGAATAAAAATTCGACTTTTGCTAAAAAGATAAATTTTGTTCAAGGAAGTGACATGAAAAATGAGACAGCTGTTATTGAAAATGAATCGAACGTAGAGTTTGCTAAAAATAAAAACAAAGAAAATTATGAAATTAAGCAAACTGAACCAGATTATTCTAAAGCATCATCATCAGAGCCTGAATCTAGTTCAAAGGCTTCAGATAAGAAGTCTTCGAAAAGGATGTCGTGCTTCAAATGTCACACCAAAGGACATGTAGCTAGCTGCTGTCCTAACAAAAAGAATGAAGCACAAGTGAATGAGAGGAAGAGAGAGAAGTCACCAGAGAAAAGTGGTGATAAGCAGGAGAGAGAGTCCAACTCTCCAAAGAAATCTGCTCCTAAGCAACCAGAGACAGTTGTTGTTGGTGTGGATAAGGATGAAAAAGGAACTCCACAAGTTCCTCGTTTTCAAAGAAATCAACCTAGATTTCAGCCTAGATCCCCACCAGGCAGATTTGAGAGACCTAGAAGCAGTTCACCAAGAATGAACAACCAAAATACAAATAATTTCAGAAGTCAAGGTCAATATCAAAATCAATACCAAAATAATGGTGGTCGAAATTTTTATAACAATGGCCTTAGAAATTATAATAATAATGCTTCTTGGAATCAAAATCAAAATTTTCAAAGGTCAAATAGTCCAAACACACATAGGAACCCTCAGGACCAAAGACCTAGTGGAAATCAAAATCAAATTCCAACTGGTCTGAGATCCAAGACTCCAGTTAGGAGTAACGGATATTGGATGGATGTTCCGGTGGTTGGTGAAATTGGACGACCCAAGACCATTAAGGCTTGGGTCCCCCAATCTAACTAATTTCTTGGTTGGTGTGTGCAGGAGCTGCTAAGGAGGATTATCAACTTGTGGTATGTTGATAGTGGCTGCTCTAGGCACATGACGGGGGATGCGAGATTGTTGACTGAGTTTGAAGAATATGATGGAGGACAAGTAAATTTTGCTGGTGCGAAAGGTGGTAGAATTACTGGACGAGGAAAGGTGACCAATGGGAAGATCACACTGGACAAAGTGAACTATGTGGAGCAGCTTAAACACAATCTTATGAGCGTGTCACAAGTCTGCGACAAGGGTCACTCGGTCCATTTTACCAAGACTGAAGCATTAGTGTTGAAACCAGGTTTGGAGATACCGGACGATTGGATAGTGATGCGAGCGCCAAGGAGAAATGACACTTATGTCATGGACATGGGTGCTAAGGATCCAACTGCAGTGGTGGCGTGTTTACTATCAAAAGCATCTGAAGCTGAATCGATGTTGTGGCACAGACGCATGGCCCATATTCACTATCGAAAAATGAATTACCTTGTTAAAAATGAGCTAGTGAAAGGGGTTCCATTGCGGAGGTTTCAAGTGGAAGACAAATGTCTTCCATGTCAAAAGGGAAAACAACATAAGAAACCTCATAAATAAAAAACAGTAAATTCCATAGATGCCCCTTACGAATTACTTCACATGGATTTATTCGGTCCAGTGAACGTGAGGAGCATAGGTGGAAAGTACTACTGTTTAGTTGTCACTGATGATTACTCACGTTATTCATGGGTTTTCTTTTTAGGTACAAAAGATGAGACAGCAGAGATGTTGATAGATCTTTTTACAAAATTGGAAAACGTCCATGATGCAAAGATCAAGAGGATAAGGAGTGATAATGGCACGGAGTTCAAGAATCGTATTCTGGATCTCTACTGTCTTCGCAAGGGAATTGAACATCAATATTCTGCTCCTTATACGCCTCAACAGAATGGAGTTGCTGAGAGGAAAAACAGGACGTTGATTGAAGCCGCTAGGACAATGCTTTCAGATTCTAAGCTACCAGTTCTTTTCTGGGGAGAAGCTGTGAATACAGCTTGCTATGTCCTAAACAAAGTTTTGACTGTTAAACGTTTTAACAAAACTTGTCATGAATTAATGTTTAACAAGAAACCAAACTTAGAAGGCTTTGAACCATTTGGATTACCCTGCACCATTGTGCGAAATAAAGATAAACAAAAATTCGGTGAGGTGGCTGACGAGGGCTACTTTCTAGGTTATGTACCTGGCGCACCGAATAAAAGGGTTTTTAATCTAAAAACTGGTAAAATTGAGGTTGTGTTTAATGTTGAAATTACTTCTTACAAACCTCAACAGTCAACGAGTGGACCAGCTATATTATATGATTATGAAAGTGTTTTTAAATCATTTAATATTCCTGAGTTTTCCAATGCAGATGAGTCTCAGCTGATTCAAACAATGATAAATGGAGATGATGAAGGCGAGTTCATGCCTAGATCAAATGTTGATATGACAGATGCTCCTGAAACTTCCCAAGATGCTGCTGATACTGATTCAAGTGACAGTGAACCCGAACTCAATCCGGGGGAGGATTTCATTAATCCTTTTGCAGATCAGACTATTCAGGGGGAGGTTGGCTCAAACCTGGGTGACAATTTGGAAGTCGATGCGGTTGCTACTACACGAGCAAATAGAGATCATCCAGTTGACATGATACTTGGAGATCCTACTGCAGGTGTTCAGACGAGAAGAAGCATAGCAGCGAATACTGGTTTATTTGTGTCGATTGAGAAGTCTGGGATTGTGAACGAGTGCTTGTACAGTTGCTTTATTTCCCAAGAGGAGCCGAAGAACATTCATATGGCTCTTAAAGACAATTCATGGGTTGAAGCTATGCAAGAGGAATTGGCCCAGTTTGCTAAGTTGAAGGTTTGGGAGTTGGTTGATCTTCCTAAAGGTGAAAGAGAGATTGGCACTAAATGGGTATTTAGGTGCAAGAAAGATGAAAGAGGTATAGTCACGCGAAACAAGGCTCGATTGGTGGTCAAAGGTTTCAATCAGCAAGAAGGGATAGATTATAATGAAGTGTTTGCACCAGTGGCAAGGTTGGAGGCAATTCGTTTGTTTCTGGCTTTCGCAACTTTCAAGGGCTTCAAAGTTTACCAACTAGACGTGAAGAGTGCGTTTCTTTACGGGAAAGTCCAAGAAGTGGTGTATGTCTCACAACCAGATGGGTTCGTTGATCCAGATTATCCAGATCGAGTGTACAAACTTGATAAGGCTTTGTATGGGTTACATCAAGCTCCCAGGGCGTGGTACGAGACACTGTCTACACATCTGATAAAGAATGGTTTTGAAAGAGGTCAGATTGACAGTACACTGTTCATCAAGAGGAAGAAGGAAGATTTTCTGCTGGTACAGGTGTACGTGGATGACATCATCTTTGGGTCATCTGATGAAAGCATGTGTAAAGAGTTCGAGCAGGTGATGAAGAGCAAGTTCGAAATGAGTGCTATGGGTGAGCTGTCTTACTTTCTGGGATTACAAGTTGAACAGAAGGCGGATGGGATGTTTATTCATCAAACAAAGTATGTGTATGACATTTTGAGTCGGTTCAAAATGAATGATTGCACTACTTCCAACACACCCATATGTGAAAATCACAATCTTGGCCCAGATCATGAAAGTACTGAAGACGTTGATCCTACTCAATACAGGGCAATGATTGGTTCTCTAATGTACTTGACTGCTTCAAGACCTGACATCATGTTTGCCGTATGCTTGTGTGCCAGATATCAGGCAAATCCTAAAGAGTCACACATGAAAGCCGTGAAGCGGATTCTTCGTTACTTGAAGGGGAAACCTAAACTTGGGTTGTGGTATCCAGCTGATAGTGATCTGACGTTTGTTGCTTACACTGACTCAGACTTTGGAGGATGCAAGTCGAACAGAAAGTCTACAACAGGTGGTTGTCAGTTCTTAGGAGGCAGGATTGTATCTTGGCAATGCAAGAAGCAATCTTGTGTGTCTACATCTACGTGTGAAGCTGAATATATTGCTGCTGGAAGCTGCTGCTCTCAGGTTCTCTGGATACAACAGCAAATGCGCGATTACGGTTTGGATTTCACTCGTACTCCTATTATGATAGACAATAATGCCACTATTTCAATAACTAATAATCCCGTGAACCACAGTCGTACAAAACATATTGACATACGTCATCATTTTATACGGGATTGTGCTGAAAAGAGACTAATTGAATTACATCGAGTCGACACAGAGGATAACCTGGCAGATCTTTATACTAAAGCATTTGACAGGGCTCGCTTTGAACATTTAGTCGAACTCAAAGGGATGAGGAATCCTGAATAACTGGTTTTTCATAAGGAATTTTTGTAAATAGTTTACTGCTTTTCATAAAAATCAAAAACACAAAAAAATTGAAAAATAAAAAACATAAAAAAATAGAAAATCAAAAATGAGATTTCACTGTGTGAAAAAGAAGAGATGATAGTACATCGGCAAGTTAGACTGTCACACTGAAGTTGAACCATAAACTTGCTTAAGTGTGATAGCAGCTTCATCATATGATGTACCAGTAGGCAAAAAGCATGAAATAATCAACTTATCAATGTGATATAAACTTAAATGAACTGAATGTGAGTGGGGAACACATTAGTGGTGTATGGTTTAATGACTTTAATTCTTGCGTTGATAGATTGCCAAAATCTGAAGTTTTGGGTCTTTATACTGTTATTTCATCTAGGATATCTTGGATGTCTGTCTGTTAGAACTAAAATTGTACATGACCTCAGGAAAGAAAGTCACTTGGAATTAGCTCATTTCTATTTGAATGTCTGTATGTTTTCCCGATACACACAATTTTGATCTGATTCTGAAATCTTCTCTGAAAAAAGTCGTGTACCTCCTTTGCTGCATCCAGATATATGCTGACCTGGAGGTGCTAGGCAACGACAGCTTCTGCTGCATCCAGATACATGCTGACCTAGCTGTACGTTGTCGCGCTATAGATCTAATACACCCGAAAGAGGCCCTCAAGTGCCCAAAAGAAACCCAAGAAACCTATATCAAACTGAGAAAATCTCATTTGATCTGTATATTATACCATCTCTACTAAAGATCTATTCTGTTCTCTTCTCAGCCTATTCCCAGTTAAGATTTCAGAACTCTGGATTGGACTTGTGAAATATGTGGTAGGGAAGATACTTGCATGATAGAGTGTGCTGTTTATATTTCCAGGATTTGATTAGTATTTATTTGGGTGTTCATTGTTAAGCAATCAAAACAAGATAAAAGAGATTACATGCAGATCTAGACACCGTCATGATATCTTAAAGGATGAATTCAGTATACTCACCTACTACGATGAATCTTTGTGCATACCTTGATCGCGGGGGTATATCCTGTTGTGG
Source organism: Helianthus annuus (assembly GCF_002127325.2). Classification (NCBI taxonomy): domain Eukaryota; kingdom Viridiplantae; phylum Streptophyta; class Magnoliopsida; order Asterales; family Asteraceae; genus Helianthus; species Helianthus annuus. The sequence continues at coordinate 184,694,564 of NC_035449.2, read as the reverse complement.
GACACGCTAATATGTCAGAAATAAAATTACCTTAACGTATCATACGGTAATGGTACTTGAAATGTTCATGCATTTTGTTTAAGTGGACAAACATACTGGTAATCGTCTTGAACTGCTTTTCACGAAAAAATAAATAAAGAATTATATGATTGTGTGAAACTGTTTGATTGTGCTGATATGATCTTCTTACCAGTGCTTCTCACAAAAATAGAGTGTTTATTGCTTTTGTATTTACTTGCTTTCAGAAAATAGAAAAAATCCAAAAATAGTGTCACTTTCTGTTTAAAATTCTTAATGTACGGAAAACTGTTATTCTTGGAGGAATTCTTACTGATAGGGGGAGACAGTGTTAGAAAGTGAGTTCAAAATTTTCAATCAGGCAGGTTCTTATGTGTTGGACAAAAGTTTTGCGTGTTGGTGATAATTTGGAAATGCTTATTCTGTGATACAGTTTAACTATCTCTTGAAAAATAATAATTTGTTTAACTTTGTTGAAAAATTCTTATGGTTTCTCGAGATGTTTGTTTTATAGTATACAGATTGAAGCAGTTTGTTGCTGAGAAGTTGCTGTGAAGTGTTGAAGATTTGGTGATTGGATGCATCAGCTTAGGGGGAGTCTGTTGCTGACAGAAGCTGTTGAAGCTGAAGCTATCCAAAGACCAAAGCCAGTGCAAGACTACGTGAAGATTGCAAGAAGACTGAAGACAAAGTTTAAGAAGTCCGAAGACAAAGTTTTTATGAAGCTATTGTCAAGGGGGAGTTTGTTGGTGCATGTTTGTGACAACAGCTTAGATTTGGTCTTTGGATATCTTGTAATTAGTTAAACAATAAACGGTTAGCGGGTTTAGCTTTGTAATAGTGAGATTATAGAGTTTGGGCTAAACTAAACCCATTTGGGTCAAGGGGAAGCGAATTGGGCCTGTCCAATTCGCCGCCCAAGAGTGTTTAACCTAGCCCAGTTGTAACCCTTGTGTTATATAAACAAGGTTAGGCTTTAGGGTTTAGGTTAATCAGTTAATCAGCCAAAACAGTTTGTGAGAGAGCAATTTCGTGAGAGCTTTAGTCTTGGACGAAATTAGGGGTTGTGAGGGATCTTGATTGATTGTAATCAGTTTGATAGATAATCAATAAAGATTCCTCACAAACCCTAATTTCGTCCAAGACTAAAGCTCTCACGAAATTGCTCTCTCACAAACTGTTTTGGCTGATTAACTGATTAACCTAAACCCTAAAGCCTAACCTTGTTTATATAACACAAGGGTTACAACTGGGCTAGGTTAAACACTCTTGGGCTGTGAATTGGACAGGCCCAATTCGCTTCCCCTTGACCCAAATGGGTTTAGTTTAGCCCAAACTCTATAATCTCACTATTACAAAGCTAAACCCGCTAACCGTTTATTGTTTAACTAATTACAAGATATCCAAAGACCAAATCTAAGCTGTTGTCACAAACATGCACCAACAGACCTTCCCATAGCATACCGACTGAGATCTCATGGCAACAGCCGCTTTCTTTTGTTTTCTACTTCAAAGAACCCCCTAATCCTTAAGGCCACCAAGAACGAAGATCAGTGGCAACGAAAGTTCTTTTTCGTAAAAAAGGACTCTATCGACAAGAGTTTTGATCTTCCTGTTAGATGGTTAACTAAGGGTAGGATTTAGGGTTTTAGGAATATCCTCAAATATATCCTTAACTGTATCCTTGACTAATATCCTAATACTTGTGCAACGAATTTCAGAGATCTAGCACCCCCAAGTGCAGAATCGCAATCCAGGATTAAAGAGGTTTACCGCCTTCCTGCCAGCGAAAGAACTTTCTCCCTGTCTCTCACAAACTCAAGTCAGAAATCTAGTTCAGAAATGTCTGGTAAGTACATATGAGTAAATTGATTATAGAATACAAATAACATGAATTAAACATTTCTCCCTTTTCACAGTGCCGGTCATCAACCTTGAAGGCTTCCAACTTGATGAGTTGGACAGTTATTCCAGCCTCGCACCTGTCAAACAAGAGATCAATCCAAAGCCAGCTGATACTCCAAAGCCTGCCAGTTCGAAAACTGTTACCGCTCCCAAAGCTCCTCCAGCATCCAAATACCGGGCCTTCAGCTCCCGAAAGAGGAAGGAAGCAGATCATCCTGCTACACCTCACGTATTCCCGTTTGAGAATCATGGGTTCACAGAGTCCAGCAAATTTATGACCGGCTTTCTCAACCAGGTTAGTATCCTGATTCATATCCTGCAACATATGTTGATTACAAATGTTAATTTAGGTCGTTATTTATTTCCTTACCTTGTAGGGTCTTGAACGCCTGGTATTCCTCCACGAGGATACATGCGGCTCGAATGTCATGCTTGAAAGACTGCTGAAAAAGGCCGAAGCCACTATTGCAGACCAAGCAGCAATCGCCACCGCTAAATCAGAGAACTACGAGGCCAAATACAAGGCAATGGCCCAAAAACAGCAGTCCACCATCCAAAAGGTCACCCATGAAGCTCAGGCCAAGTTCGACGCCGCCCAAGTCCAACATAAGCAGGCTATGACTTCATACCGGGAGAGCCTCAAGAACTCTGTTGTCATCTCCCTTCTCCAGGCCAGACTGAAAATGGCTTACGAGGCAATGGCTTTGGGCTTTCAATGCCCTTCTTGGAACACCAAGGCCTGGGAGGCGAAACTGAGAGATCTTGGGGGAAATCCCATGGAGCCTCCCGCCAAATCTGCTGCGGAAGAACCTGCCAAGGTGCCTGATGCTATTGCTTCAAAGGATGCCGGTGATGATGCTAGGACAAACGCTGGAGAGGACGCTGGTGGAGAGGATGTCGCTGATGATGCTAGGACAAATACTGGGGAGGATGCTGGTGGAGACGTCATGATGAAAGAGGGAGCTGCCCCTTAAGTGCAGCGATGTGGGCGATGATGGATATACGTGCCAAGGCCAGAGCCCACTTTTTTAATTCTGATAGTTTTGGTCTGTTTGAACAATTTACTTTCCTCGTCTTTGAACAATTTACATTTCCTGCACTAGAACAATATGATGACCAAAGGTGGATGGGTCCTGGGTTTCAGGATGAAGCCCTTGGTCATTAATTAGTATAATTTGTTTTGAATGATGCAATGGTTGGAGGTGGATGGGTCTTGGTTTGAGATGAAACCTTCAACCGTTGCATAAATATGGTAAAACTAATCGTGCTTTTGGCGGATGGGCCTCGGTTTGAGCTGAAACCAAAAGCACAACTTTTGACCTGTTAATAATATAACCATCTTTTGACTTATTTGTTGTTCTTTTGTTGTGCTTAGTTTAGTTTAAACTTGAGTATCCCAAAATTAGTGCCATTATTCTCTGAAAATATCTTGGCCAAAATACTTAGTCGATATCTTATGAAGACTTTCGTCAAATAGGACTTTACAAAATTCAAATAATTTAGACAAAATCTTCAAAGAATAGTTTATTTTTCATACAATAAAGTTTTTAAAGGAAAAAGATAGCTTACTTAGAATTTATAAACCTTGTTTTGATAACAAATTCAAATCTGATTTTTAAATCCACGTATTGTATCCCAAATATTCTAACCAAATATCCTGAATCATATTCCGAGAATATATTTTGAGAATATATCCTAAAGATATATCGTAATCCGGATATGTATAAGCCCGAATAACTTATGTAAGATTCACAAAGGAAAGATCATACCAGGAATAAAGTGTAACCCTAGTACCAAACTTCAATCCTTCTTGTAACTCCTTCCACTAGGATGTCCCTAGTCTTAATACACTTGGTTCAAATTTGATTCTTTGAGCCTTACATAATCGCCTTAGGAGGAATGTCCCCTGTGCGCGAAATCTTCGAACACTTAGAAAATTTTTAATTTCAAGTTTAACTATATAGACAGTTCTTGTGTTACCGGGGTAAAACCTGAAAACATTTTGGAGATAAATCCTTAGTATCTTGGGGAAAATCCCATAGGTATCCTGGGGAAAATCCCAAATTTTCATGCGCTACAGGCGGGAGTGTATAAACTCCAAGACTTAGAAAGGTGAGAACCTTTAAACCTTAGAGAGTATGAAAATACCCTTTCGCAAGAGAGGGTGATCAATCCTCATATACCTTAAGGATCCATGATATAGCCAACAATGACGAAATTGTCAGCCACTTTTACATGAACTGGTCCCGCCACCTTGAACTATCCCTGGATAACTTGCGCTCCAGGCGGGGTGTTTAAACCCAATTCGAGAGAAAGGTGAATACCTTTAAACCTGTGAAGGGATCAGGATCCCTTAAACGTGAGAGAGGGGGCCAATCCTCTGATCTTTCGAAGTATCCTGAATGGTATCCTGGAGCTATATCCCGAAGCGTATACTGCAAAACAGTTGTAAACTAAGGTGGGTGTTAGCCTGGCTAACACCCCTCCGATGCTTAAGTCAGTAATGGGTTCAAAATAGTAAACAATATTAAACATATTAAAAGAGATAGAATTCATACGATCCTGAGTTAGAAATTAAGTTCCTAACTCACTTGAAATAAAGCTTCAAATGTATAGCATTCAAGGATCTTGGTAGCATATCCCCCTCTATATTTCTGAGTCGGTATGCTCCTTTCCCTGATTCCGATTCAATCTCATAGGGTCCTTCCCATTTCGAAGTCAACTTTCCATCAGCAGGATTAGTAGTATTCTAAAAGGCTTTTCTCAATACCCAATCTCCAACCTGGAACCTTCTAGTCCTTATATTTTTGTTATATGCTTTGGATATCCTTGGTTGATATGCTGCCATCCTTAGCCTTGCTGCATCTCTTGTCTCATCAATAGTATCCAATTCCTGGCATAGGACTTCAGGATTCTGCTCAGGATCCCGGAGGTTGGATCTTGCTGTAGGTATTACCATGTTTGTCGGGATCACCGCTTCTACTCCAAATACCAAGGAAAATGGGGTTTGGCTAGTTGCATTTTTTACCGTTGTTCTATCAGCCCATAAAAAGGGTAATTCTTCTTCCCATCTTCCTTTTTTAGCTCTCAGTCTCTTTTTTAGGTTGTTGATAATTATCTTGTTTGAGGATTCTGCTTGTCCATTTGCTTGAGGATGTACTGGTGTGGATGTGATCATTTTGATTCCCCAACTCTTGCAAAAGTCAGTAGTCCTTTTACTTATGAATTGAGATCGATTGTCACAAATTATTTCAGCTAGTACACCAAACCTAGTCAGGATATCACTTTTTATGAAGGATACCACTTCTTGATCTCTAACTTGAACAAATGCTTTAGCTTCAACCCACTTAGAGAAATAATCAGTCATTGCGAACATGAAGACCTTTCCTCCTGGAGCTTTTGGCAATTTTCCTACTATATCCATTCCCCATTTCATAAACGACCAAGGGGGAATGATGGGATACAGTGGTTCAGCAGGCTGATGTAATATATTACTATGTCTTTGACATGCATCACACCTTCGAGCATATTCTGCAGCATCTTTCCTCATGGTAGGCCAATAATATCCTGTTCTTAATACTTTTGAGAATAACGACCTGCCCCCAGTGTGGTTACCTCAATCCCCTTCCTGTATATCCTGAAGCACTTCTTTGGTTTCGGGATCTTCCAAGCACCTCAGGTATGGACCTGCAAGAAATTTCTTATATAAAATATTATTTATAATAGTGAATCGTGATACCTTCATCCTAAAGGCCTTAGGATTCTCATCTTTTGGGATGTGTCCTTCTTTGAGATATCTTATTGTTTTGGTCAAAAATCACACAAGGATAATGCAACCAAACTCTTTGTAAACGGGGAATGATGCTTGGTATGATGAGCAAAGTAAAGGATCACTATAATGAAATTTGCACAAGTGACACAAGGATTTATACGAGGAAAAAGCCCTTGATCAATGAATGATCTCCGGCATAAAAAACCTCGGGTGATGGAAACTACCGATCACCAAACTTCAATATAACAAACAATGTTTACAACTTCGGATGGTAACGAGCTAGGTACAAGGATCACTATAGTATCGTTTACAACTTCGAATGCATTTAAATTCAAAGCAACTCCCTTTATAACCGTATTCAGAAGATCAACCAGGTATTCTCCTTTTCATCTTCTTCTCTCTTGCTCTGTTTTTCTTCTTCTTTCCATTCTTCTGTAAAGATGTTGCTCCGGAACTCCCCCTGCAAGGATCCTAAGAAGAACAGTCCCTTAAAGGGTCAAGGGATCATCAAAGATTCCCCCTCCGAGAGGTGTTGCTTCACCGACCCTCAAATCGATAAAATCCGTCGTTGTTTCCCGGCGGAAACCCTTTTCAAGTCTTTTAGTCCTACCGCTTTGAGTGATTTCATCTCTGAGACTTGGGTAGCTTTCCCGGTCACCCCTTTCTTGATAGGATATTCGTATCCTTTTCCTCAATTCACCCAATCTTTTTTCTCCCTTACCGGCATCTGCTATATCCAGGCTATGCCGATGATCTGGAGGGTGTTATACACCCTTGAAAGGATCATTGAGCAAGAGGGGATTGACCTTGGTATGGCGGAGTTGGGTGAGATGTATGATCTTACAACTTTTGGATCCCACCGATATTTGTTCAAGCGAAAAGCTGGAGAGGATCACCCTGTTTTCAAAGTGACCAAAAATGACACGAACTGGAAGCGACGATTCTTTTTTGTTAGGAGAGATTCCATCCCTAATGGGAAGGATTTGCCCAAGGAGTGGGCTACCCATGGTAGGATAGAGGATCCTGGAAGGATCACCATAGAACTTGTTCCTTAGGATAAGGATCACTAACATTTTCTTGTTTATTGTGCAGCTATATCCGTTGCTCATCTTAGGTTGACTCCTGCTGCAAAAGAGAGACTCTTGGCCTTTAAGAAGCTTGATCCGGAGATAAGAACTTTTCAGGTTGCCATCCAGGATTCTCAAGAAGTATCCTCTGCCTCTGTCACAATGTCAAGTAAGTATCCTCATTTAAAAAGTAATTCTATGTAGGATTTTCAAGTTTAATTAGAATACTTATCTTATTTTGGTTGTGTAGGTGCTGGGAAATCCTCTAAGTCTGCTTCAAAGTTTGGCATCGATGATCTTACAAATGTCAAATCCTCACGGAAGAAGACTCCTGCTGCCAGCCCAACCGCTTCAGCCCCTAAAGCATCTATCAGGGGTAAAGGAAAGAAGAGAAAGGCCTCTGAGGATTTACAAGGTCTGCCCCTGCTACGCCAACAGTTCCTGGACTACTTCAACGAGGTAAGGATCACTGCCCCTGTTTGTGTATCCTGACAGTTTCGAGGATCACTTGTTTCTGATGTTATGCCTTGTTTTCCTTGCAAAAATTTGCTGAGATGGAGACTTATGTTGGCCACGTCGAGGATCAAGACCGCCAAATTGCTGACCTCCAACAAATGGGTGTGCTGAAGGATCTTAAGATTGCTGATCTTGAGAAGGAGCTCCGAGCCACCAAGGATGATGCTACCAAAATGCTGATCAATTTTGATTATGAGAAGCATGAGATCACCTAGGATGCCAAGGTCTCTGCTGCAATAACCATGTATAAGATCCAGCTGCAGATGGCTATGGAGGCTCAGGATCCTGCCTTCGACAAAAGCACATGGGATGTAGAGGGTTGGAAGGCGAGGCTGGCAGAGTTGGAGGATGATGATGAAGCTGAGGAGATCCCGATGCTCGAGGGTGGAGGCGCTGGCAAGGATCAGGGTGGAGAGGCAAGTGGAGCCGGTGGTGATGGTGCAGCGAAGGATTGAGCTGCAAGATTGGGCGATGAAGGAAACTTCTAGACATAGCCGGAGCCCAATTTTTTGTTTGGTGGTTGTTGATGTTTTTTTTTATGGTCTGTAATTTGAACAACAGTTTTAGGGTTAAGGATCCAGGATCCTTCAGACAATAGGTAGGATTACAAATGGTGTAGGGATCCTCTGTTTGGGGGATGAAGCCATTGTGATCTTGCCACCTTTTAATTTCCTGCATGCTATGACCGCACAAACAATGGACACCCTTTGCCAACCCATGTGGTCGGGCCACGTTTTGCTGGTAGAAACGTGGGTTGGCAATTTTGACAACTTTGAAGGGTTTTAAACCTTTGTTAATAAAATAACTCTAATCTTTTTGGCTTATCTCGTATTGTTATCCTTTTAATTTCCAATTGTTTTGATACATATATGTTTGAGTAAGAAAAGTTAAGCAAATTATGTTTAAGAAATTTAGGATATGATCCTGGATCAAATATCCTATAATCGAAAATTTTTAAAGTAGTTTATTTTAAGGATCATAGGTTCAGTTGTCAAAGTCTAAGGGTTATTCAAACAAATAATGAATGAAATTGAAAATAGTTAAGGATCATACCTGAGGATCCAAGTTAGGATCCTAACCTTTAATCAGGATAACCATAAGTGAAACTTTAATGGGTAATAAGGATTAAGGATCCTTAATTGTTTAACTTCGAAAACCTGAAAAATAGAACATAACTTGGGACTAAGCCAATATAAAAGATAAGTTAGTAACTGGGGACATGCCCAAAGGATAACTGGGGACGAGCCCAAAGGATCACTGGGGACAAGCCCGAAGGATAACTGGGGACAAGCCCAAGGATCGTATGTAAACTGGAGTATGGCCCTCACTGGCGACTATCCAAACTTAGTGACATGAAAATGCCAAAACCTTAGCTAACGTGAAAACGTTAGAAACCTTAGGAACGGATGTATGGTACGTCTACCATTATACGTAGGATCCTGGGTATAGCCAGTACGATGAGGTTATCAGCCCCTAAAGCGAGAGCTGGTCCCAAAGACGTGAACTATACCAGGATCATCGTGCGCTACAGGCGAAAACTGGGGACAAGCCCAAGGATAACTGGGGATAAGCCCGAGGATCTGAGTTGCTTCTGAAGATTGTCGACATTATGCTAAGGATACCTGAACTTATCAGAACTCAAAATCTCGTGAGAGGAGGATGAAGGATACATGATCCTTATCCTTAAATAAGAAGATATGTAAATAAGAGTTCAAGCTTAGGACATTACCAGAGTAAGGATCATTGATGCTTCAGGGATCCTTGAAGGATAATTCCAATGTAAGGATCACTCATGCCAGAAGGATCCTGCTTACATGAAATATTTTTTCAAGTGGACAGCATTCCAGGCTCTTGGTAACAGATTACCCTCCATGGTAAGCAATCTATATGCCCCCTTTCCTGCTTCGGCTTCGATCAAATAAGGGCCTTCCCATTTTGGATACTTCACTTCTCTAATCATACCTGCTCGTAGTAATCTTTCTACCTCTTTCTGGATAATGGCATTTCTTTCTGGTGCAAACTTCCTCCTTTTTTGATGGATTGGTTTAACTGACCTGTCAATGCCAAGTTTATGAGTGATAATATCCTTAGATATACCTGTCATATCCTCATGTTTCCATGCAAAGGTAGATTTTCTTCTTTTGAGGAAGGATACTATGTCTTCTTTCATTTTATCAAGGATCCCTAATCCGATGTAGATTTTGGATTCAGGATCATCAGGATCCAAGAGGATTTCGTCCACATCCTGCTCTCTTGCCTCCAAGACACCCCTTGGAGGATACTTTAATTGCTATTGCTCCCTTGATTTCGAGGCTGGTTTCATTGATGAGGTGTAACAATCCTTAGCCTCCTGTTGATCACTATCGATCTTGATTATTCCCCATGGGCTAGGGAGCTTCACACACTGATGGTAGGTGGATGGGACTGCCTTCATATCGTGTATCCAGGGCCTGCCAAGGATAACATTGCAGCAAGACAAACAGTCAATAACACAAAACTTTTGATAATTATGTAATCCTTCCACATAAATTGGGAGTTTGATGTCCCCCAGGGTTTTCTTAGTTTCGCCACTAAATCCTACAAGCACGGAGGATCTTGGTGTGATATCTGATTCAGGGATACCCATTTTCTTCAGAACATCAAGCTGGATAATGTTTACTGAGCTTCCTCCGTCAATAAGGATCATGCGGACAAAATGGTTAGAAATAAAAAGAGTAATAACTAAACTATCATGATGAGGATCCTGGATGTTAATTCTATCATCCTCATCAAAGGTTATGATTTTTCCTTCCGAGACACTCGATGTTCGAATAGGTCTTTCTCCGCTATCCATTTTAGCTTCCTTTGCATGCCTTTTAGCTGCTGAGAAGGATGTACCACAGATGTCTGATCCTCCAGAAATAAAGTTGATCACTTGTGCATCTGCCGGAGGAGCTGGAGCTCTTTCAGGGATCCTTTCAGGATCCTGAGTCCTTTGCTTTTTTCTTCCCAACAATTCTTTCAAATGCCTCTTGCTCAGCAGATATCCAATTTCCTTTCGTAATGCGATGCATTCCTCTGTCAAATGCCCAAAATCCTCATGGTATGCACACCACTTTGATTTATCTTTAGCAACGGCTAGTTTGTCATTTTTTCTGGGCCATCTGGCCTTTTCTCCTAGATTCTGCATTGCAAGGATTAGTTCGTGGTTATCAACGGAAAAACAGTATTCAGAAATCGGAGGATAATTTTCATCATCCTCTTCTTGGTCAACAGCATGCACATTCTGGTTGTCAGTTCTGTTATAGGATTTGAATTTGTTGCTTTTGAAAGAGGATCCTTGCTTTTCTTGTTTTGAGGATCCTACTTGTCTCTCTTGGATCCTCTTGTCATCCTCTAGCCGGATGAACCTGAGTGCCCGAGTTCTTACTTCGTCTAGGTTCCTGCATGGTGTCATAACAAGATCATCATAGAACAATGAATCCTTAAGCAATCCCATCTTGAAGGCCTCAACAGCTGTGGCCATATCCAAGTTAGGAATGTCCAAGGATTCTTTACTAAATTTGGTTATATAATCCCTTAATGATTCATTATGACCCTGAGTTATCCTGTATAAATCGCTAGTCAATCGTTCAAATTTTCTACTACAAGAAAATTGATTATTGAATAAGTTAACTAAATTAGCAAACGAAGTAATAGAGTAAGGGGGAAGACTTAGCAGCCATTTAAGAGCTGATCCAGTAAGAGTGGATCCAAATCCCTTGCACAGGCATGCTTCCTTTAACCTTTCTGGAATAGGATTGATCTCCATCCTCTCCCTGTATTGTGCTATGTGTTCCTCAGGATCCATCGTACCATCATACAGCTTCATAGTAGGAATATGGAATCTTTTGGGTATCTCAGCATCACAAATTGGTGGTGCAAAACGAGATACCTTATGGCTTCCATCTGCAATCTCCGGGATAGGTTTGACTACCCCTGGAACACTTGATATCATATCCTTCAGTTTTTGTAGTTCTCTGGCCATAGCATGATTGATACCTGTATCCTGCATGAATCCATGGTTAGTGGTAAGAGAATTATTAAAAGTGTTACCTCCAATCGGGTTCAAGTTAGGAACATTGGATGTGAATCCATATTGCTGGGATTCTGAGATGATGGAGGGACCAGTGGAAGCAATGGTCTGCATCGGAATAAAATCTCCTTGATGGACATCTGGACTTCCTGTTTGCAAATTCTTCAAGGATCCTGGTATCTGAAGGGATCCCTGAACATGGGATGATCCTGGAACGAAGGAGGATCCTTGAACCTGGGATGATCCTAGAACGAAGGAGGATCCTTGAACCTGGGATGATCCTGGAACGAAGGAGGATCCTGAGTTCATGAAGGATCCTATATGCTGAGTGTAGGATCCTGCCGGTTGGAAATATGATCCTGATGCCTGAGTCACTACTGCTGGGCCGAAATGCACTCCTCTTAATCCACCCATATGTTGACCGTCTGGGGCCTCTGATGGCTGTGAAGTAATCATCGAAGTATCAAAATTCAAAGATTTGGGCATCAGTGGGGAATGATCCTCTGCCGTTTTCTTTTGCCTTTTGAGATCTCCGATTTCTCTGAGGATCCTGTCATTAGTTTCATCCTGCTGCTGCATACGATCCCTCATCTGCAAAATCAAAGTAAAAATATCACTAGTACTGGGAACAGAAGAAGTTAGAGCAGAAGAAGATGAAGGTTTAGAGAAGATAGGAGTTGGTATCTTCTCAGCATTTTCTTGAGATCCAGTTGGTGGTGGAGGCAAAGGTGGAATGCCATTAGATGAATTGACTGCAGACATCGCTATGGAGGTATTCTTCAACGATGACGCCATGCAACACTCCGGAATGATCACCAACAGAAAAACTTTCTTATGAATGAAGCACCAATTGCCCCACGGTGGGCGCCAAACTGTTTTGGTCAAAAATCACACAAGGATAATGCAACTAAACTCTTTGTAAACGGGGAATGGTGCTTGGTATGATGAGCAAAGTAAAGGATCACTATAATGAAATTTGCACAAGTGACACAAGGATTTATACGAGGAAAAAGCCCTTGATCAATGAATGATCTCCGGCATAAAAAACCTCGGGTGATGGAAACTACCGATCACCAAACTTCAATATAACAAACAATGTTTACAACTTCGGATGGTAACGAGCTAGGTACAAGGATCACTATAGTATCGTATGCTAGAGCGTGTGAGAAATGTGTTGTGTCTTCCGAATGTTCAAGAGTGCCATTTATACAAGTGTGTGTGGTTCTATTTTAGGCAAATCACCTAACTACTAGCTCGTTACCCCTTTAGAAATAGAAGTAAATTTAGCCTAAATAATCGCCCTTGAATTGTGCCGAGTTTCCATATTCTTTATAACGTCCATCTTTGATTATGCATGTGCGAGATTAGCGTGACAGATTCCTTGTTTACGTTGTTAAGACCAGATCCAACTCGTAATTCCTGCAAGATAACATTAAGTCCAAAGAGAACAGTCGTTAGTATGAGGATCCTTAGGATGATCCGTGATCCTGATCCTGGAGCTCCTCTGAGGATCACTATCTGCCAAAGAAGCAAGGATCACTTGTTAGGATCACATGTAAGGATCATAGGTCATAAAAATCCAGCCCTAACACTTATGATTGGAGCCGTCCAGGATTTGGGATCCCCTTCAGGATACTCAACATCAGTATCCCGAACACTCACTACTTCCTTATCCTGAAGATCCGTCGCAGGATACAGGATATGTAATATTGGTATTTGGGTCCCTTCTGGTATCCTGACTGATGATCCTAGGTTTGCCAGTGCATCAGCCTCAGCGTTATCCTCTCTTGGTACCTGTTCAAGTGTGAAAATATCGAAATATCCTGCTAATTTTTTGACAATTTCAAGGTATTCAGCCAATTTTTCACCTTTTACTGCATAAGATCCATTAAAATGATTTATGATTAACAAGGAATCGACAAATACTTGTAAATTCTTGATATTCATGCTCTTAGCCAATTCTAATCCTGCAATTAGAGCTTCATATTCTGCTTCATTATTAGTGGCAGGAAACTCACATCTAATAGCCTGGGGTAATATGTCCCCCTGTGGCGATTTTAGTAGTATACCTAAACCTACACCTCTTACATTAGATGCACCATCAGTATATAACGTCCAGGATTCTAAGTTTTCTCCTAGCTGTTGTACTTCTAGGTCTACTTCATTTTGAATATCACTACTGAAATCAGCCACAAAGTCAGCTAGAGCATGAGACTTTATGGCATTTCTAGGTTCATATACTAGATCATAGGCACTTAACTTCACCGACCACTTAGCCATCCTACCTGACATCTCGGGTTTCCTAAGTACATTTTTAACAGGATAGTTGGTTTTAACATGAATCCTATGTGTTTCAAAATAGTGTCTAAGTTTTGTCGAAGCCATAACTAGAGCTAATATCAGCTTTTCTAAGTGAGAATACATAGTTTCAGCATCTAATAAACTTTTACTAACATAATAAACAGGATACTGCTGACCTTCATGGTCCTTTACAAGGACAGCACTTACTGCATTCCCTGATACTGCGAGATATAGGGATAGTGGTTCGCCATCCTCAGGTTTCATTAACAGAGGTGCGGTTGAAAGATACTGCTTCAAATCCTGCAAGGCTATTTCATGCTTCTCACCCCATTCGAATTTCTTATTCTTCTTCAGAATATCATAAATTCCTTGCATTTTTCCGAGGATCTTGAGATAAATCTATTGAATGCTGCTACTCGCCCTGTTAATCGTTGAACATCCTTCATATTTGAAGGTGACTTGATATCTAAGATGGCTTTAATCTGCTCCGGGCTTGCTTCTATCCCCCTTTTAGTCACCATGTATCCTAGAAACTTTCCTGCCCCCACTTCAACATGGTATTTAGCAGGATTCAATTTCATGTTGTACTGGTCCAGGATATCAAACGCTCCCTTAATATCCAGGAGGTGATCCTTAGCCTTCTTGTATTTTACTACCATATCATCGATGTATACTTCCATGCTGTCCCCCAGTTTGTCTTTAAACATCATGTTCACCAGCCTTTGGTATGTTACACCTGCATTTTTTAAACCAAAAGGCATAGCAGTATAACAATAAATACATGTGGGTGTCATAAAAGCAGTATCCTCCTGATCGGAGGGTTCCATTTGGATCTGCTGAAATCCTGAAGAGGCATCCATGAAGGTTAACATCTCGTGGCCAGCGGTAGCATCCACCATTGAATCAATATGAGCTAGAGGAAACGGGTCTTTGGACAAGCTTTATTCAAGTCTGTGTAATCCATACACACTCTCCATTTCCCGTTTTTCTTTTGCACCACAACCACATTAGCCAGCCATTTGGGAAACTTCACTTCCCTAATCGTCTTGATTTTTAGTAGCCTTTTGTTTTGTGTCACACCCCCAATTTCCACGTGTCACCGGTGGGCCCGGTGGAGGGTATGGTGACGTAGTTGGCATCATCATAGACAAACAACACAATATAATAATGCACAGCGGAAGCAGAAATAGATTCATTTCAACTTTAAATAAAATGTAATATTAAATATCACGAGTAGTTGAAACGGATCCACAGGCGGATCAAATAAAATAAGATAATTGTTCAACAGTTTTATTGTCGTCCGAGCTTGCGAGACTATTGTGGACGCTCTAGGAGACAGCCAGCCGAGTACGTGTAGTACCTGCACTTAACCTTTTGGGAAAATACGTCAGTTTACACTGGTAAATACAAATTAACTGACTCATTTTGAAAATGATTGAAAATTGATTTAAATGCACATGGCATAAAAATATTTTTATAACTTGGGATAATTATGCAATATAATCTTGTGAACGAATTACATGTTACTCGTGCATTCAGTAGCCCGGGATCTTGTCCGGGTTAAAGATTAATAGACACACCACAATATAGAGTTATACACTGACGGGTGTACGCCTACACCCCGTGCTCTGGTCGTGGCCATCTCGTAAGATAATGCCAAGGATATCCGGGACATGGTCATTAACCCCCCAAAGGCTTTAAGTAAAACAAGACTGTTTAAACGAGCCGATCAAAATTATTCAATTGAACACCCAAGGTGCAAGATTTTGTACGCTCGATCAAGCGGTATTCTATATACCATAACCCAAGCCCGTATAGGGAAAATAAGTTAAAAGTATTTACCTGAGTAAGTATGAATCACAATTGGCAAGTGAGGGTAGCTTTTACTGGGCCTCCTATTCTGGAACAAAGGTTTATAATAACCTATTAGATTCCTAACAGGTCTTTTTATTTAAGCCTAAGCTTGACCGGTTAGTTTTAAGGACGATACGGTTCAAGCGCACGATTAAGCGAAGACCGGATAGAATGTGATTTAGACCCGACAAGTTTGAATACTTGTATAATATGGGTATACTAAATACATTCTGGATTTTGAGACAAAAATGATAACGTTTGACCCGTTTCGGCCAATTTATGCGAACTAGTTACATAAACCGAACCGAGCGCTAAAAGAGCGTTACGGGTAGCCAAAAGAGTCATATGCAAGTTCCCTGAGATAATATGCTTTAAATATGTTATAATATCAGCAAGTTATGTTCTATTATGCCCCGAATGAATTTAAACTCAATTTATGCCTTATAAGGGCATTTTGGTCTTTTTAAAAGATTATAAAAGGGTTAAACTGGAAATCTGAGTTACAGGTCTGATTCGTACAGTAAATATACTTAATTTGACATATTATAACAGTAGGGTATGACCCATATACAAAACTTATCATTTAGAATCAAACTATGCACCTTAGGGGTATTTTGGTAATTTCACAAGGGCTAAAACGGTCAAAACTGGAAGTCTGAGTTCAAAAACTTATACTTATTGTTATTTTATAAAAATATGCTAAATACATCAGTAGGTATAATCCTTATATGTTTAATATGGGTATAACGCATACTATGCGTTAAAAACGCTTAGAAAGGCGATTTAGAGCCGTTTCCGGGTTTTCAAAAGAAAGCTGAGATTTTTATATTTCCAGAATGCTCAAAATAATTTATTTAACAAATAAAATCAGTAGAAAAAGATTTGGGGTCAAAAGGATTTATAAAACTCATTTTATGGCTTAAACGGTCAAAACCGGTATTAACCGAATCAACTTAGAGACCTATGATACGATCAGCCAAAAATTAAATAAAAATCTTCAAAAATCCCAAAATATTATATAACATCAGTGGGTAAAAAGTTTTATATCAAAAAGTGGCCTTAAATAGGTTATACGCTAAATGCGCCGTTTATTTAACATAAAGCTATAGTTTTACGATATCGGCCATAACTCAAAATCTGGACCTCCAACTGATCTCAAATTTTCGGTGCAAGTTTATAAATCAGTAATAAAGATTTCTACGCTTTCACTTTTCTAAAAACCACGTTTTATAACAAAAAGGGCAAAATAGTCAACTTTAAGCATAAATCGGAAACATGCATATGAATCGGTTAAGCATAGACTCAAGTTGTAAAAATTCCAGAGGGTTAAACATAAATAAAAATGGTCAAAAATAAACTCCAATACAGATCTCAAACATGCGTGCATGGATCCGAATCGAGAGTCAACGAAAAAGTCGTTTTATAAGACTTTCGGTTCCGATCCGAGTTTATACTAAAGATTGTCGAGCTAATCATGATAAAACATATTCTTATATTCTTTATAAAGTTATTTTTGATGATCAAACTGATTGCATGTCATCTATATTACCATTTAAGCTATATTTTGCAAAAACACTTCCTGTTGACTTTTTAAGAACAACTTTGACTCGACAAATAGCATGCTTAGAGTGGGAATCAGAGAATACCCTTTTAAGGGTTTGTTTCCCACATAAATACCAACTTATAGGTACTTTCAATTTGAGAAATGACTGAGCCAAATTCGTTTAATCGAAAAGTCAAACTATATTTACTACGGATTGACTTTTGGCTAATAATCTATGATAGAACGAATTAGAGGAAGTTATGGATGCTTACAAGAGTCCTAATGAAGCTTAGGAATCACTATGAGGCTGCCTTGTCGATCAGAATGCTCCTGGAAATGCCTTGTGAATTCTTGCAAGTTTGCTAGTGTTCTTGTTTACTACTCAAGACCCTCAAAAATGATGAATTTGATCTGATTTATGGAGGTTTCAGGTGTTACAAGAGTGCAACAGGTGTCCCAACATGCATGAGGGCTGATTGGTGAGTTTTAGAGGTGATGCTAGCTGTTATGCACTCAAAATTCGGACTAAACAGCCCCTGTTCGCGAAGTTCTGCATCTGGGCACGGGTCGCGGCCCGCGTTAGACTGCCCAGGCGGGCCGCCTGGGTCTGCAGCTCCCAAACTTTGCTTAAAAGTTGCAGTTTTGGTCCCTGTCCTTTGCTCGCGAGGTTTTGGCTATTTATCTTGACTCGTAAACCCTCAAATCTGGTTTTTATGAACCTTGGGACATTTACCAACATGGTAATGTCCTCGGTTAACTTTGCGCTCAGCCGAAAATCATGAAATTCGACGTTGACGCTTTTAACCCCTCAAGTACGGTTTTGGCCATAACTTTCTCATACGACAACGAAACTTCATGAAATTTTTACCACATATTCTAGTGAGTATATTTTATCATTACAAAGCTTCGGGGCTGCCAAAAGATCACTCAGAGGTATAAATTCAACATGTTGACACTTTTAGTCCCTATAGTTTGTAATTCCTCACTTTCGTGCATTTTCCGCTTCGTATGATCCATGATCTATCCGTTTAGGGTTATTAACACCATGTAGGGTTATTATAGAGTCTATTTATCCATTGTTGACACTTTGGACCCTTACGTTCCATAGTTTTCACTGTTTGTCAACTTTAGTCCCTCTAAAGTATGTTTTCGCATATGCAAAGTCTATGACACGTGTCAATGCCTTATTGGACGAAATTTTTCGAGGTGTTACATCCTCACCCCCTTAAAAGAAATCTCGACCTCGAGATTTACTGAAACAAATGAGGATATTTTTCCTTCATCGTGGATTCCACTTCCCACGTATATTCGGGACCTCTACGGGCATCCCATTTGACCTTTACAATAGGTATATACTTCCTTCGAAGCTTCTTCACCTGTCGATCCTCGATCGACAATGGTTTTTCCACGAACTTCAAACTTTCATCAATGTGTATGTCTGTATGCGGTATGACCAGTGATTCGTCAGCGAAACACTTCTTCAGATTACAGATGTGGAACACATTATGTATAGCGCTAAGTTCTCCAGGCAAGTTTAACTTATAAGCAACTGACCCGACACGTTTGACAATCTCGAAAGGTCCTATATATCTCGGGCTTAGCTTGCCTTTCTTACCAAATCGCATCACCCCCTTCCAGGGCGATATTTTAAGCAACACTTTATCACCTACATCGAAGTGAAAATCTTTGCGCTTAGGATCCGCATAACTCTTCTGCCTATCCCTGGCAGCTTTCAAATGATCGCGAATCTGAACGATCTTGTCCGTCGTCTCAAAAACAATTTCTGGTCCTGATAGTTGGACATCTCCAACTTCTGCCCAACAGATGGGCGATCTACACTTTCTACCGTATAAGGCCTCAAAAGGCGCAGCTTTTATGCTGGTGTGGTAGCTATTGTTGTAGGAGAATTCAATTAGTGGTAGGTTCGTATCCCAACTACCACCCAAATCGATCGCACATGCACGAAGCATGTCTTCTAGAGTTTGAATAGTACGCTCACTCTGACCATCAGTCTGAGGATGATAGGCTGTACTGAAATTCAAACGAGTGCCCAATGATTGTTGGAAACTCTTCCAAAAATGCGACGTATATCTAGTATCTCTATCCGAGATAATGGATACATGTATACCATGTAGCGCTACAATCTTATCAACGTATAATTGAGCTAACATATCGGAGCTATATGTATCCTTGATGGGTAGGAAATGAGCTGACTTCGTCAGTCTATCTACTATGACCCATATGGTATCATTTCCTTTTCTCGTCCTTGGTAACTTGGTGATTGATGTGCGTGAAGTGTGTTATATTCTTGATATATATTTAAGCCCTTTTTACACTTTTAGCCAAGTTTTAAATTTATAAAACACGATATTCACTAACACTAAACACACATATGGGCAAGTGCACCCATCGTGGACGTAGTATAGTGTTGGTAAGATACCGAGGTCGTCCAAGGACACAAGAGCTTTTAGTACCGGTTTATCCTCAACGTCTAATCAAATCAAAAAGTTAGAAAAATGTTTTAAACTAAGAAAAATAAAAACTAACTAAATGCTGAAAATAAAAATAAAATAAAAACAGATAGACAAGATGAATCACTTGGATCCGACACGTGTATTAGTATAACCTTTGATTATTTTCGCACTTTTGCACTTGTTTAAGAGATTATCTTAGTTATTGTAGTAGGCCCCTCTTTTGAAGGCGACGTTACCCTCAACCCAGTAGTTTGAGTCAGCAAGGATACAATCCTAAAGGGTCAGATTATTGAAAGATAATGAATTAAGTTATTAATGCAAATTGTGGTAGGCCCCGCTTTTGGCGGTGACGTTACCCTCGGCTAAGTAGTCTGAGTCAGCAGGGATACAGTCCTAAATAGCCGGGTTATAGTATTAATAGTAGTTAACTTATGAGGGGGTCAAAGAGTTTGGATCCCCGCCATCCAATACCTATGGGCATTGAAGGAGATCCTACTAAATTTGACCCAGGTCCCAAGCAGGACCTCTAAACGCTGAACAAGGGCAAGACCCTTACCAAACCGTTCCCTTAACCCCCGACCAGGTAGCCAACATACCTCCATATAGACCGTGGAGATATGAATGGTGAAAATCTTTTATTTTATATAGACAGTAAAATAATGCCAAGACACCACGGACAAACGATAAGGAAAGATCACCTTCAACATAAGTAACTAGTTATTAAAGTCATTAATACAAAACCAAATAAAAAAGTGCAAAAGATTAAAAATAAAAAGTATTATACTAAACACTTGTCTTCACCAAGTGATGTAAGAGACTTAGGCAAACATGGCCTTGATTGTCAAGAACTCTTACGATCAATCTTGGATCCCGAGACGACTCACACACTCTACGATGGACAATGGATGATGGTGGTGGGTGATGGTGTTATGGTGGTGGTGGGTGGTGGATGAGGTGTGAGAGAGGTGGTGTGCCAAGGGATGAGAGAGAATGAAGCCAAGCTCCTCTATTTATAGGCTGAACAGAAGGCTGGACACGGCCCCGTGTCCGCTGGACACGGCCCCGTGCCCGTCTGACACTCTCTCTCCTCATTAATTGTAATTGCGAATTACAATTAATGCGTCTGCTGTACTTTCACCACGCCCCTGTGCCCGCTGGACACGGCCCCGTGGTGGGCAATGGAAGCTTCTACTGGTTTGTCTTTTCTGTTGCTTCCTGGGCACGCCCCCGTGTTCGCTGGACACGGGGCGTGTTCAGACTCTGTTTCTTCTCCTTTGCTTTGGGAGGTGCCGTTGAGGGTCCGGGCAGTCTACTTTTGTTCCTTTTCTTGTATTTATGCTAGAATTAGTTGTCTTTTTGCTTCTTTTGTGATTTTGAGCTCATTTAATCCTGAAAATGCAAAAGGAAGACAAAAACACTCTTTTTCCAACATTAGTACTTAAAAAGGGTTAGTTTTATGCCTTAATTGATGTGATTTATATGTTGCATTTTACACACATCAAATACCCCCACACTTGAACTTTTGCTTGTCCTCAAGCAAAACTCTTTAAATGTGGCTTACACTCCCAAATGGAATAGGTAGAAGAGAAGTTTTTTTTAGCTTGTCTTAGAGTGTCGGGAATCCAAGGTCTTTATAAGTTTTATTTTTATTTATTTACAATCCTATTCGTTATGATTTATTTTGAACGTTTCATAAGATAAATTACTTATTTGGGCATAGCATGCCTTATTAAAATTCCATTTATATACAAGTTCACATACCTCACGGGAGATCACTCAACACTCGGCCGAAGGTGTATATTTTTAGTGAATCTCTCGAGAGCGGCATGGAACTTACGCTTTCCATAGGCTTGCCAAGCAATCAATCCTCCTCCTTTTTAACTTTTTACCTTTGTAAATATCAAGAGGACTTTTGGGGTGAAGGGTTAGGCTTGGGTTAAAGGTGGGTGGTTGGTTAGTGGTTAGTAAAAAGGGCGAAAGTCGTAACAAGCGTCGGTTTTCGTGAAATACCTTGTTTTTAGTGACTTTTTATTTTTTGAAGTATTTCTCCAAACAAGCTTTTATATAGCTTTTGTTTGTTTTTGACTTCATCACAATTTTTTTTTTTGATCGTCACATAAAAAGGTGAGTTTACGAACAAGCGAGCTTGTTACTAAAATAAAGGGTGAAAAATAAAAAGGTTTTTGGTGGGTAAAAAGGGTTTTGGGGTAATGAAATGAAAGGTTTAGGCTCAAAGGGGCTATCTAGGGGGATTTTGGGTAGGTAAAAAAAATGAAAAATAATGGTTTTGAAAGAAAAATGGTTAGTCCTAATGCCTCCATCATTTACTTAGTTGGGTTTAAGTTGGTAAGGACCGGGAATGTATCGTCGTGGCAAGTTCTAGATTTGTAAGAACCGAGCGGCTATTCACACAAGAAACGAAAAATGAGCATTTAATCTAAATATGTGTATTTTTATGCTCAATAAAGGCTCAAAACTCACTTTTGTGGGAATGGGTTTTTAATGTGACCAAGTATATATAATCGAATTTTTAACTAAGCTTGTCATGCCTTTTCATAATTTTCTTGTGTTGGTTCTTTTTATCATGACGCTATCGGTTGTAAACTTGTAAAAATATAACCTTTTTAGAACTTGTTATTCCCAACTTAAACTAAGACAAGTAAATAAAAAAATGAAAAAGTTTTTGAAAAAAATTTGGGGTGTTTAGCGGTTCCAATAGAGTTTTGTGTAAGGCTTGTGTTTAGGATTTTGCAAAATTTCAAGGTTTTAGCATCCCCCCCACACTTAATTTACACATTGTCCTCAATGTGTCCAAAAATAAAGTTTTTGGTTGATTAGAATGTGTAGAAGTGGGTTTAAAAGCAAAGTTTTGTGTTACTGGCATCCTGGACACGGCCCCGTGTTGACCGGGCACGGCCCCGTGGTCAAGTGCCAGTAACAAAAATTAGAGAATTGAAACAGAAGCCTGGACACGGGGGCGTGTCCGCTGAACACGGCCCGTGTCCAGTTACCTGAACTGGGTGATTTTCTGCAGGGGGCTCAGCACGGGGCCGTGTTGGTTGGGCACGGCCCGTGTTGAGCCTTCTGTGATGGAGATTTGTGTCGGGTTGCTCTGTTCTTTTTGCATGGTTCCATTTTTCTTGTTCCCTTTTTCATCCATTACCACCATGAGTGTGTTTTATTCTGCAAAAACTAAAAGATTAAACTAAACTAAGGATAGTTCCGCGGAATGCCTCCGTGGTGCGCCACGTTTATAAGGGTCCTTGGCTAGACCCGAGTCGAGGTTATATATCTCCTGAGTGGGATGCCTGGCTTCCCATGTTACACCGTCGGAGAGCGGCATCCAGGCTCGAATCAATAACCTTCATGTAATTGACTGGGTTGTCGTCCTCTATTCTCTTCCCAACTCCGAACTTCACCTCATCATCCCCATACCTCAAAGTGAGTGTCCCGTCATTCATGTCTACCACTGCTTGTGCTGTGGCAAGGAAAGGTCTCCCCAGTATAAGGGGGACCTCGGTGTCTTCCTCCATATCGAGTATGACAAAGTCAACTGGATAAACGAATCTGCTTATCCTTACCAAGACATTCTCGATGACACCTTGTGGGAATTTGACGGATCGATCAGCGAGTTGTATGCTTATTTTTGTAGGGCTCGCGGTTCCCAAGCCAAGCCTTTTGAACATTGATGAGGGCATGAGGTTAATGCTAGCCCCTAGGTCGGCCAAGGCATTGCGAACGGGTGATTCCCCTATTGAGCATGGAATCGTGAAACTTCCGGGATCGATTTTCTTTTGGGGGAGTTTATTGAGTACGAGGGCAGAGCATTCTTCGCCTAAATTAACTAATTGCAAATTTTCAATTTTCTTTTTATGGGTAAGGAAGTCCCTCATAAATTTAGAGTATTTGGGCATTTGGGTTAGGACTTCGATAAAAGGAATATTGACATGCAATTGTTTTAACAAACTTTCGAACTTTGCGAATTGCTCATTGGTCTTTTGACGAATTAGCCTACCGGGGTACGGAACTCGAGGAGCCTTGGTAGGCTCTGATGATGGAGGAGAGTTCTTTTCCTGCAGAGGTGTTGGCATTGTCTCTTCCGTAGGTGGCGGTACTTCTGCAGGCCCCACGGTGCGGTTTCGTAGTGTGATGAGGTGAACTTGCGCCTTTGGGTTTGTTTCGGTATTGCTAGGTAATGCGCCTTGCGGTCTCTCGGAAAAGTTTTGAGCTATTTGATTTATTTGTTTTTCTATGTTTTGAATGCTAGCTTGTTGATTCCTAAAATTAGACTCTAATTGTAGAAATCTTTCCGAGTTTTTTTTATCAGTGTCAGAGACTAGGCGAGATATAGTATCTTCGAGCCTTTCTCGTCCACCTTGTTGTTGAGTGAAATTTTGTGACTCATTTCTTGATTGCTGAAAGTTTGTTCGTTGGGTTTGTTGGTTACTACTATTGCCGGGTTCCCTCCAACCAAGGTTTGGGTGGTTTCGCCATCCTTGGTTGTAAGTTCCCGTTGGAGGACCCGACGGCCTAGGTCTATTATCAATGTAGTTTACCATTTCTTGTTGATCGTCCGTTTCTTTCATGCAACTCCAATTTTCATGTGACCCACCACACCCTTCACAAGCCATAACCGAGACTGTTTTTGTCATTTCTAATTTTTTTATTTTTGAAGAAAGGGCCTCGATTTGGGCTTGTAAAGAAGTGCTTTCGTCGACCTTATGGGCGCCCGGGGCGATAGACTTATTTCCCCGGGGGGTGTGCCATTGAAAATTGGTTTGAGCAATTTCCTCAATCTGATTATATATTTCATGTGGGCGTCGGTTACCTAGAAGTCCCCCGGAGCTAGAATCAAGTGTCTGCCTAGTGTGTGGCAACAATCCATTGTAGAAAGTGGATACTTGTTGCCATATTGCGAGGCCGTGATGGGGACACTTGCGTAATAGCTCCTTGAACCTTTCCCAAGTTTCATATAAGGATTCCCCGTCCTCTTGTGAGTATGTATTAATTTCAGCCATTAATTTAGCAGTTTTAGCAGGAGGGAAATACTTATATAGAAATTTTTGGGCTAGTTCATCCCAGGTGTTTACCGAACCAGCTGGGAGGGCGTTGAGCCAAGCTTTCGCTCGGTCTTTTAGCGAGAATGGAAACATACGGAGGCGGATGGCGTCGTTTGATGCTCCATTGATCCGAAAGGTATCACATATTTCTAAGAAATTAGTTATATGTAGATGGGGATCCTCGTCCGCAAGCCCGTGGAAGGTTGCGGAGTTTTGGAGCATTTGTATCAGATGCGGTCGAAGCTCGAAGTTATTGGCTTCGACGTTCGGAGCATTGATAGCGGCGCCTAGATTACCTACGGTGGGCCGTAGATAATCCATAAGGGTACGTTGGTCCGCCATTGGAGGTGGATCACCCGAAACTTTCTCTTGGTTTTTGGCTTTTAACCTTTTTCTGAGAAAGCGTTCAGGTTCTTCTAATGGTTCTTTTATGTCTTTATTGGAACTGGAGCTCATACACTACGAGAGGTTGGCGTCGGGTTCCAAGTCCTGCAATAAAAACAGAAAAGAATGTTGGTCAGAA
Source organism: Helianthus annuus (assembly GCF_002127325.2). Taxonomy (NCBI): domain Eukaryota; kingdom Viridiplantae; phylum Streptophyta; class Magnoliopsida; order Asterales; family Asteraceae; genus Helianthus; species Helianthus annuus. Next base: position 184,669,477 of record NC_035449.2, on the reverse strand, counting down.
GGTTCACCACGGCCCCGTGTTGAGCGAACACGGCCCCGTGGTCGGAATTACAGTGATTGTTTTTCAGATCCCAGTTACTGGAAGTTAGACACGGCCCCGTGTTGCACCGGCACGGCCCCGTGGTCAGCCTTCTGTAACTTGAAAAACAAAAAACTGCCAGTAACAATGCTGAGCACGGCCCGTGTCCGACCAGGCACGGCCCCGTGCTGAGCTCCGCAGAAGCTGAAAAACTAAGAAAAAATCCTAAAAAATTAAAGAAAAATAAAAGTATGATTAGGCCGTTGATTCCTAACTTTCTTAAAATCCTTGTGTCCCCGGTAACGGCGCCAAAAACTTGATGTGCGTGAAGTGTGTTATATTTTTGATATATATTTAAGCCCTTTTTACACTTTTAGCCAAGTTTTAAATTTATAAAACACGATATTCACTAACACTAAACACACATATGGGCAAGTGCACCCATCGTGGACGTAGTATAGTGTTGGTAAGATACCGAGGTCGTCCAAGGACACAAGAGCTTTTAGTACCGGTTTATCCTCAACGTCTAATCAAATCAAAAAGTTAGAAAAATGTTTTAAACTAAGAAAAATAAAAACTAACTAAATGCTGAAAATAAAAATAAAAAATAAAAACAGATAGACAAGATGAATCACTTGGATCCGACACGTGTATTAGTATAACCTTTGATTATTTTCGCACTTTTGCACTTATTTAAGAGATTATCTTAGTTATTGTAGTAGGCCCCTCTTTTGAAGGCAACGTTACCCTCAACCCAGTAGTTTGAGTCAGCAAGGATACAATCCTAAAGGGTCGGATTATTGAAAGATAATGAATTAAGTTATTAATGCAAATTGTGGTAGGCCCCGCTTTTGGCGGTGACGTTACCCTCGGCTAAGTAGTCTGAGTCAGCAGGGATACAGTCCTAAATAGCCGGGTTATAGTATTAATAGTAGTTAACTTATGAGGGGGTCAAAGAGTTTGGATCCCCGCCATCCAATACCTATGGGCATTGAAGGAGATCCTACTAAATTTGACCCAGGTCCCAAGCAGGACCTCTAAACGCTGAACAAGGGCAAGACCCTTACCAAACCGTTCCCTTAACCCCCGACCAGGTAGCCAACATACCTCCATATAGACCGTGGAGATATGAATGGTGAAAATCTTTTATTTTATATAGACAGTAAAATAATGCCAAGACACCACGGACAAACGACAAGGAAAGATCACCTTCAACATAAGTAACTAGTTATTAAAGTCATTAATACAAAACCAAATAAAAAGTGCAAAAGATTAAAAATAAAAAGTATTATACTAAACACTTGTCTTCACCAAGTGATGTAAGAGACTTAGGCAAACATGGCCTTGATTGTCAAGAACTCTTACGATCAATCTTGGATCCCGAGACGACTCACACACTCTACGATGGACAATGGATGATGGTGGTGGGTGATGGTGTTATGGTGGTGGTGGGTGGTGGATGAGGTGTGAGAGAGGTGGTGTGCCAAGGGATGAGAGAGAATGAAGCCAAGCTCCTCTATTTATAGGCTGAACAGAAGGCTGGACACGGCCCCGTGCCTGTCTGACACACTCTCTCCTCATTAATTGTAATTGCGAATTACAATTAATGCGCCTGCTGTACTTTCACCACGCCCCCGTGCCCGCTGGACACGGCCCCGTGGTGGGCAATGGAAGCTTCATCTGGTTTGTCTTTTCTGCTGCTTCCTGGGCACGCCCCCGTGTTCGCTGGACACGGGGCGTGTTCAGACTCTGTTTCTTCTCCTTTGCTTTGGGAGGTGCCGTTGAGGGTCCGGGCAGTCTACTTTTGTTCCTTTTCTTGTATTTATGCTAGAATTAGTTGTCTTTTTGCTTCTTTTATGATTTTGAGCTCATTTAATCCTGAAAATGCAAAAGGAAGACAAAAACACTCTTTTTCCAACATTAGTACTTAAAAAGGGTTAGTTTTATGCCTTAATTGATGTGATTTATATGTTGCATTTTACACACATCAGTGATGAAATCCATTGTCACCATTTCCCATTTCCACTTAGGAATTTCAGGTTGTTGAAGCAAACCTGACGGCTTCTGATGTTCAGCCTTGACTTGCGCACAAGTCAAACATTTAGCTACATGCTCTGCTACGGACTCTTCAAACCAATCCACCAGTAGTTTGCTTTTAAATCCTGGTACATCTTATCAGCTCCAGGATGAACGGAATATTTAGAGCTGTGGGCTTCCTGGAGGATAACATCCCGAAGTCCTCCATAAACTGGAACCCATATTCGGCCGTTCAGTCTTAGCATTCCATCTTTGTCGTAGGATAACTGCTCCTCAGTTACTCCTAACTTTTCTTCAGGATAGTTAGCTTCCAACACAGCTTCCTTCTGTGCAGCTAACACCCTTTCGTTCAAATTATTCCTTATTTCAATGCGCTTGGCATTGATTCTGATCGGTTTCACTCTTTCCTTTCTGCTTAAGGCGTCGGCAACTACATTTGCCTTGCCTGGATGGTATCTTATCTCACAGTCGTAATCATTTAAAGTTTCCATCCATCGCCTTTGTCGCATGTTCAATTCCTTCTGATTGAATAAGTGCTGAAGGCTCTTGTGATCCGAATAAATCACGCACTTGGTTCCATACAAGTAGTGTATCCACAGTTTCAATGCAAATACAACTGCACCCAATTCCAAATCGTGGGTGGTGTAGTTCTTCTCGTGCACCTTTAATTGTCGAGAAGCGTAGGCAATGACCTTGCCTCTCTGCATGAGTACACAACCCATACCAGTGTGCGACGCATCGCAATATACCACGAATTCTTCTATACCATCAGGCAATGTTAACACTGGCGCATTGCTCAACTTCTTCTTCAAAATGTCAAAGGATTCCTGCTGCTTAGGGCCCCAATCAAACTTAATCTTCTTACGAGTCAACGAAGTTAGGGGCGCAGCAATCCTTGAAAAGTTTTCAATGAATCGCCTATAGTATCCTGCTAATCCTAGGAAACTGCGAATTTCGGTAGGAGTCTTTGGCTCCTGCCAATTCATAACTGCTTCTACCTTAGCGGGATCTACTTGGATACCGCGCTCGCTTACCACATGTCCAAGGAACTGGACTTCTCGAAGCCAAAATTCACACTTCGAAAATTTGGCATAAAGTTTCTCACGGTGTAGGAGTTTGAGAATACAACGAAGGTGTTTCTCATGGTCAGCTTGGTTCTTCGAGTAGATAAGGATGTCGTCAATAAAGACGATGACGAATTTATCTAGATAAGGCTTGCAGACACGATTCATGAGATCCATGAATGCGGCTGGTGCGTTAGTGAGCCCAAAAGGCATCACTAGGAACTCGTAATGTCCATAACGAGTCCTAAGCACTGTCTTGTGTACATCTTCCTCCTTGACCTTCAACTGGTGATAGCCCGACCTCAAGTCGATCTTCGAAAAGTAGCTTGCTCCTTGCAACTGATCGAACAGATCGTCGATCCTGGGTAAAGGATACCTATTCTTGATGGTGACTTTATTAAGCTCACGGTAATCGATGCACAGGCGCATCGATCCATCCTTCTTTTTAACGAACAAGATTGGCGCTCCCCAAGGAGACGAGCTAGGTCTAATAAAACCCTTAGCTAACAGCTCATCCAATTGCGTCCTCAACTCCTTCATCTCCGTTGGTGCCAACCTATATGGTGCTCTTGCTACTGGTGCTGCACCTGGAATGATGTCTATTCGAAACTCCACTTGCCTATCCGGTGGCAAACCGGGGAGTTCTTCAGGAAATACTTCAGGGTATTCTGAGATGACAGGGATGTCTTCGATCTTCGGCTTTGGCTCATCAATAGTCACTTGTGCCATATAAATGACACAACCTTTCTGCAGACACCTGGATGCCTTGAGCATGGACACTTGCTCAGGCAATCCGTGCTGGGTATCTCCTTGGATAGTGAGTGACTCACCAGACGGAGTTTTAACTACTACCTGCTTTCTGTTGCACACAATCTGGGCTTGGTTACGCGATAACCAATCCATGCCTATCAGTACATCGAATCCAGCTAGCTTAAAGGGAAGCAAGGATAACGGGAAAGAATGATTCCTAATGGATATAACACATCCATCTAGAACAGTCGAGGCGGTTTCTATGGTTCCATCGGCTAATTCCACCTCATACTTCACACTTAAGGTTTTAACAGGTAGGTTTAACAACTTACAGAACTTATCATCTCCAAATGACTTATCTGCTCCTGAATCAAATAGAACTCTAGCAAAAACATCATTTACAAGAAAAGTACCTGTAATGACATTGTCATCCTGAACTGCTTCCTTAGCGTCCATTTTGAAGACTCTCGCATTGGTCTTCTTTCCATCATCGGCCTTCTTAGCGTTCTTTGGGCAATTAGGTCGGATGTGCCCTTTTTCATTGCAACCATAACAAGTTGCATCCTTTAGCTTCTTGCATTCCAAGGCTGTATGGTCGGTGGATTTGCAGATTCCACATCGTTTTGCGTGAGACTGGGATTTTGATTCTAAACGACACTTCCCAAAGTGGTGTTTCTTGCAGGTCTTGCATCGGGGCTTATCCCCTGATGGTTGCCAATCTCTCTTAGATCCCGACCCTTTCCTGTGGTCGTTGTTCCCTCGGTGTCTTTTCTCCGATCTTCGTGAGGTATCGTCCTCACGTTTCCTCTTGTTCTCCTTCGAGCTCTTAAGAGCTCTCAACCTGACTACATCTTGGGTGAGAGAGAGAGATAGATCAGCTACTGATCTGAACGTTGTAGGCCTCGATGCCTTAACGCTCGCCTTGATCTCTGGTGCCAAACCCCCAATAAAACGGGCGATCCTTCTCGGCTCTGGGGTTACCAGGTATGGCACTAGTCGAGATAGAGTGTTGAAAGTGGTAAGGTATGCCTGGCAGTCGAGGTTCTTCATCACTAGGGATACGAAATCTGACTCAATCCTTTCAACTTCGTGTTGTGGGCAGAAATTTTCTTTGATCAGGGCCACAAACTGATCCCATAACATACTATAAAGGGTGGCCTTACCGGCAGCTTGCAACAGAGATTTCCACCATGCTAGAGCGTCCCCTTTGAATGATTGGGACACGTACTTCACTACGTCCCGATCAGCACACCCGCTGATATCTACAACCGTATCCATCTCATCTAACCAGGTCATACAGTCGACCGCTCCTTTCTCCCCGGTAAAATCTCTGGGTTTGCATGAGACGAAATATTTATACGTACAGGACTTGCTGTGCGTTTCATGCTTCTGCTTGATCTCCTGTTTCAGGATACTGCTGTGGTTGGAGGAGTGATTATCCTCGTCATTCTTCTTTGGCTCATCCTTCTTTGATACATCATTCTTAGAGGGCGGCTTCCTATGAGCCTCTGAATGAGTCTTGGGCTTGACATGTGATACGGTTCGGGTCCTACTTCGGGTCCCGCTCGATTCCCTGAATTGCCTATCCATGGCCTTGGCAACAGCATTTTCTACCAGTGCTTGTAGCTCCGCACCAGTTACATGAATCTTAGTATTATCTGGGTTTTCCTCAGAATGACTGTTTGTTTCTTCCGACTTGGCCATGTAGCTTTAGGAGCTACATAAAAGTAGGGACAGGTCTATTTAGAAACCTAACGGTATTATCGTTCTTGATGATTTATTAACCATGGTAATAAAAGCCATATTAGTTAATTTATTTAATTTCATTCAGCACTTTTATTAGCAACTGTATCATAGGATGAAATATATATATTGGCACAATAGGCCTAGTCACTTGGACAAACTTCTAAATTTTAAATTTAGAATTTTTTTATAGGATTAGAATTGTATAATTAAAACAATAACCCTTTGCTTAGCAGGGAGTTTATAAACCACGGCTGCCTTTTGTTTTATATGACATTAGTCATAACCCGTAGGCATCAAGTCATAATCAGACATGTATACAATATAAATTTTGGACAATTTATTAAAGGGTGACTTGTGTGATTTTACAGATCACGCTAGCCCAGAATGTTAGCATGTTTACAGATGTTAACAGAGATTTGAATCTTTTTTAACCAGGTTTTACCATATTGGCCAGGCCTTTTAATAAGACATTCAAGCTAGGTTTTACCTTTTTAAGATTCTTATTAAAATGGTCAATTAAAATAATTGATATTTTCCATTTATTTGTATATTATGTTCATGCATATAGATAAACTGAAAACTTAAATTAACCATTTTTAAATAAAAGTAGACTAGTACAACTTTGCCCTAAACGGGACTTTTACTCAAATAACATGCCCATGCAGGGGCTAAACCAAATAACAAACAAACAAACCCACGCAGGGGTTAAACAGAAATAAACATACCCACGCAGGGGTAGAACAGAAAGAGATATACCCACGCAGGGCTAGAATACAGGAATAAATGTCCTCACAGGGACATGAATAAATAAGCTGACAAACAAAGGATTTAATAATCCTTCTTGCCTTTACCCTTGATCAAGTCAACCATCTTCTTAAACATTCCGCGGTTATGTCGGCGATCTTCCCGCATTTCATGTCGCAATTCACGTCGCATGTCGTTTATCCCCTGAAGGATTTCTTGAACTTGCGGTGGCGACATCATTGGCGCCGGCGGCGGTGGCTGATACTGCGGTGGTAGAGGAGGCTGCGGCTGCTGGTATCCATGCGGTGGGTATCCAAAAGTTGATTGTCCCGTAGCCCAGGGACCTCCAAAAGCACTCTCCTGATTGAGAGGGTTGTAGCCCGAAGCTATCCAGTAGGGATCCCCTGTATAGTAATAACCTGGGGGAAAAGTCGGCTCGAAAGGATTGAACGGTGCTGCGCTAGCATAAGCCGGGATTGGCTCTCCAAAGTTCTGCGGTGGCAGTGGCGCGATAGGCGCAGAAGTAACTTCTGAGACGGGATGCGAAGACTCTCCCATCTCTGGCTCCTCATGAAGAGGCGAATATCAGCTGCTACCAGAATGCGGAGGGGTGCCGATGCGTATCCCTCCTCGGGTGGACATCCGGGCGTCCCTTCTCCTTCGCCTCGGAGGCGGAGGAGGCAGAACCGGAGGTGGTGGCGGCGGCGGAGTGACTACATCGCGCCAGAAACCTTCTGAAGGATCCTGCTGCTGAGGCTGCTGCTGAAGCTGCTGCTGGGAGTGATGCTGGGAGTGCAAGGGAGAGCTGTGGTAGGACTGGTGCATGGGAGAGTTATGGTAACTAGGGGTATAAACCCAGTCGTGCTGCTTGAATCTCTCCTCGTAACTGTCGGGACCATTGTAAGGTGATCCCAAAAACGGTGACCCATCAGATATCTCGATGGGGTGGTTCGGTGTACCGGACGGTGGCATGGAAGGATCGGTATCCTCATCGACCTCCATCTCGTTGCCACCCGGGAAGTGGTCTTCAGGTCAAAGTGGGTTATGACCCACTGGTTCTCCCAAGTAATCATCAGGGTTGTACAGGCCCTGATAGACAGGTGCTGGGTAATCATAAGATGACTGGTGAAGAGGAATGTAGGATTGGTGGGAGTTGTGGGGCTCATTTTCAGAATGAGGCCCAAAAGAGTGTGGTAGGGAATGTGAGGTACACAGTGATGCTGAGTGCCTGGCGGGTTCAGCGGACGATCTCCAAAGATCTCGGGCATCAGTGTTTTGGGGTCCTGAAGGGGTTCGCCTATGCGAAGGCCCTGCTTCATGATCATGCGAGGTTGCGAATGCTCCTCGTCCCCTTCCTCTTACACGTGGCGGCATTTTGGACCTGTCAAAAATCAAACAAGTGGCACAACAAAATATATAAGACCAAGTTAGAAAATAAGAAAAATTTTGAACATTTCCTAAGTTCTTTGTCTAGACTCGAAAATTGAGGAATGTGCAATTGTGTAACTGAGATTAAACACAGAAGGCTAGTGTTTAATTCACTCAGAGTTGGCTCTGATACCAACCTGTCACACCCCCAATTTCCACGTGTCACCGGTGGGCCCGGTGGAGGGTATGGTGACGTAGTTGGCATCATCATAGACAAACAACACAATATAATAATGCACAGCGGAAGCAAAAATAGATTCATTTCAACTTTAAATAAAATGTAATATTAAATATCATGAGTAGTTGAAACGGATCCACAGGCGGATCAAATAAAATAAGATAATTGTTCAACAGTTTTATTGTCGTCCGAGCTTGCGAGACTATTGTGGACGCTCTAGGAGACAGCCAGCCTAGTACGTGTAGTACCTGCACTTAACCTTTTGGGAAAATACGTCAGTTTACACTGGTAAATACAAATTAACTGACTCATTTTGAAAATGATTGAAAATTGATTTAAATGCACGTGGCATAAAAATATTTTTATAACTTGGGATAATTATGCAATATAATCTTGTGAACGAATTACATGTTACTCGTGCGTTCAGTAGCCCGGGATCTTGTCCGGGTTAAAGATTAATAGACACACCACAATATAGAGTTATACACTGACGGGTGTACGCCTACACCTCGTGCTCTGGTCGTGGCCATCTCGTAAGATAATGCCAAGGATATCCGGGACATGGTCATTAACCCCCCAAAGGCTTTAAGTAAAACAAGACTGTTTAAACGAGCCGATCAAAATTATTCAATTGAAAACCCAAGGTGCAAGATTTTGTACGCTCGATCAAGCGGTATTCTATATACCGTAACCCAAGCCCGTATAGGGAAAATAAGTTAAAAGTATTTACCTGAGTAAGTATGAATCACAATTGGCAAGTGAGGGTAGCTTTTACTGGGCCTCCTATTCTGGAACAAAGGTTTATAATAACCTATTAGATTCCTAACAGGTCTTTTTATTTAAGCCTAAGCTTGACCGGTTAGTTTTAAGGACGATACGGTTCAAGCGCACGGTTAAGCGAAGACCGGATAGAATGTGATTTAGACCCGACAAGTTTGAATACTTGTATAATATGGGTATACTAAATACATTCTGGATTTTGAGACAAAAATGATAACGTTTGACCCGTTTCGGCCAATTTATGCAAACTAGTTACATAAACCGAACCGAGCGCTAAAAGAGCGTTACGGGTAGCCAAAAGAGTCATATGCAAGTTCCCTGAGATAATATGCTTTAAATATGTTATAATATCAGCAAGTTATGTTCTATTATGCCCCGAATGAATTTAAACTCAATTTATGCCTTATAAGGGCATTTTGGTCTTTTTAAAAGATTATAAAAGGGTTAAACTGGAAATCTGAGTTACAGGTCTGATTCGTACAGTAAATATACTTAATTTGACATATTATAACAGTAGGGTATGACCCATATACAAAACTTATCATTTAGAATCAAACTATGCACCTTAGGGGTATTTTGGTAATTTCACAAGGGCTAAAACGGTCAAAACTGGAAGTCTGAGTTCAAAAACTTATACTTACTGTTATTTTATAAAAATATGCTAAATACATCAGTAGGTATAATCCTTATATGTTTAATATGGGTATAACGCACACTATGCGTTAAAAACGCTTAGAAAGGCGATTTAGAGCCGTTTCCGGGTTTTCAAAAGAAAGCTGAGATTTTTATATTTTCAGGACGCTCAAAATAATTTATTTAACAAATAAAATCAGTAGAAAAAGGTTTGGGGTCAAAAGGATTTATAAAACTCATTTTATGGCTTAAACGGTCAAAACCGGTATTAACCGAATCAACTTAGAGACCTATGATACGATCAGCCAAAAATTAAATAAAAATCTTCAAAAATCCCAAAATATTATATAACATCAGTGGGTAAAAATTTTTATATCAAAAAGTGGCCTTAAATAGGTTATACGCTAAATGCGCCGTTTATTTAACATAAAGCTATAGTTTTACGATATCGGCCATAACTCAAAATCTGGACCTCCAACTGATCTCAAATTTTCGGTGCAAGTTTATAAATCAGTAATAAAGATTTCTACTCTTTCACTTTTCCAAAAATCACGTTTTATAACAAAATGGGCAAAATAGTCAACTTTAAGCATAAATCGGAAACATGCATATGAATCGGTTAAGCATAGACTCAAGTTGTAAAAATTCCAGAGGGTTAAACTTAAATAAAAATGGTCAAAAATAAACTCCAATACAGATCTCAAACATGCGTGCATGGATCCGAATCGAGAGTCAACGAAAAAGTCGTTTTATAAGACTTTCGGTTCCGGTCCGAGTTTATACTAAAGATTGTCGAGCTAATCATGATAAAACATATTCTTATATTCTTTATAAAGTTATTTTTGATGATCAAACTGATTGCATGTCATCTATATTACCATTTAAGCTATATTTTGCAAAAACACTTCCTGTTGACTTTTTAAGAACAACTTTGACTCGACAAATAGCATGCTTAGAGTGGGAATCAGAGAATACCCTTTTGAGGGTTTGTTTCCCACATAAATACCAACTTATAGGTACTTTCAATTTGAGAAATGACTGAGCCAAATTCGTTTAATCGAAAAGTCAAACTATATTTACTACGGATTGACTTTTGGCTAATAATCTATGATAGAACGAATTAGAGGAAGTTATGGATGCTTACAAGAGTCCTAATGAAGCTTAGGAATCACTATGAGGCTGCCTTGTCGATCAGAATGCTCCTGGAAATGCCTTGTGAATTCTTGCAAGTTTGCTAGTGTTCTTGTTTACTACTCAAGACCCTCAAAATGATGAATTTGATCTGATTTATAGAGGTTTCAGGTGTTACAAGAGTGCAACAGGTGTCCCAACATGCATGAGGGCTGATTGGTGAGTTTTAGAGGTGATGCTAGCTGTTATGCACTCAAAATTCGGACTAAACAGCCCCTGTTCACGAAGTTCTGCATCTGGGCATGGGTCGCGGCCCGCGTTAGACTGCCCAGGCGGGCCGCCTGGGTCTGCAGCTCCCAAACTTTGCTTAAAAGTTGCAGTTTTGGTCCCTGTCCTTTGCTCGCGAGGTTTTGGCTATTTATCTTGACTCGTAAACCCTCAAATCTGGTTTTTATGAACCTTGGGACATTTACCAACATGGTAATGTCCTCGGTTAACTTTGCGCTCAGCCGAAAAGTCATGAAATTCGACGTTGACGCTTTTAACCCCTCAAGTACGGTTTTGGCCATAACTTTCTCATACGATAACGAAACTTCATGAAATTTTTACCACATATTCTAGTGAGTATATTTTATCATTACAAAGCTTCGGGGCTGCCAAAAGATCACTCAGAGGTATAAATTCAACATGTTGACACTTTTAGTCCCTATAGTTTGTAATTCCTCACTTTCGTGGATTTTCCGCTTCGTATGATCCATGATCTATCCGTTTAGGGTTATTAACACCATGTAGGGTTATTATAGAGTCTATTTATCCATTTTTGACACATTGGACCCTTACGTTCCATAGTTTTCACTGTTTGTCAACTTTAGTCCCTCTAAAGTATGTTTTCGCATATTCAAAGTCTATGACACGTGTCAATGCATTATTGAACGAAATTTTTCGAGGTGTTACATTTTGGTTAAAAATCAGTCAATGACAATGCAACCAAACTTTCTGTTGTGAGGAATGATGCTTGAATTGATGAACAATATTTAGGATCACTCATAAATGAAATGCACAAGTGACACAAAGATTTATACGAGGAAAAAGCCCTTCATCAATGAATGATCTCCGGCATAAAAAACCTCGGGTGATGGAAACTACCGATCACCAACTCAAATTAAACAATAAACGTGTTACAACCTCAGATGATAGCGAGCTAAGTACAATGATCACTATAGCGTATTGTGTAAAAAATGTGTGAAATTGCTAAGTGTTTTGCCGAGAGCTGGTGAGAGTAGTTGTACGAGTGTGTGTGTGTAGCCAAAAATAGCCAAGTCTTTTTTAATTAGCTCGCTACCCCTTTAAAATAGAAAAATAACTACACTAACTAACATTCCGCAAATCATGCAAGTCCTCCACGACTCCATAACGTCCACTTCCAGCCAAGCACGTGCGGAATAAACATGGAATATTCTCCAGGAACGTTGCCAAGACCAAGTCCAAGCTGGTACTCCTGCAAAATAATACCATATTCAAAGTAGACAATCATTAGTATAAGGATCCTTAGGATGATCCAGGATCCTGATCCTGAAGCACTTCTGAGGATCACTAATTGACACAGAAGTAAGGATCACCAAACAGAATAATAATTAACGATCATAGGTCATTGAGAAATCCTCCCCTAACAATTGCCCCCAAAATTTAAGGAGTAATTATGTAAATAAACGAGTTGTATTTTCTCGTTCCTATCCGTAACAAACCAACGGATATATAGCCGTTAAGATCGAACTAGCCGTTACCCTTTTGACGTCACTGAAGTGACTAGCCTGCAAGATCATGATTATAAATAAGAGTTAGAGATAGGGATCGATTCGCATTTAAATTCAAGAGAAGCTCCCTTTATATTTGTATCCGAAGATCAATCAGGTACTCCTCTCTCCTTCTTCCTCTTCTTACTCTGTTTTTCTTTCTTTACCATCATCACGGCAAGAATGATGCTCCGATCCTCTCCCGCCAAGGATCACCATAACAGCCCTTTGAAGAGCCAAGGGATCATCAAAGATTCGGCGAATGAGAGGTACTGCTTTACTGATCCACAAGTTGACAGAATCCGGCACCGCTTTCCGGCGAACACCTTTTTCAAACCGTTCGATCCCACTGTTCTGAGCGATTATATTCAGAGACTTGGGTAGCTTTCCCGGTCACTCCTTTCACCATAGGATACTCGTATCCTTTTCCTCAATTCACCCAGTCTTTCTTCTCCCTCACCGGCATCTCCTATATTCAAGCTATGCCAATGATCTGGAGGGTCTTATATACCCTTGAAAGGATCATTGAGCAAGAAGGGATTGATTAAGGAATGTCGGAGTTGGCAGAAATGTATGACCTCACGACGTTTGGATCCCATCGATATCTGTTTAAGCGAAAACCCGGTGAAGAACACCCCATTTTTAAAGCCACCAAGAACGATACAAACTGGAAACGGCGTTTTTTCTTTGTCAGAAGGGATTCTATCCCAAACGGAAAGGATCTACCAAGGAAGTGGTCCACCCATGGTAGGATAGAGGATCCTGAGAAGGATCACCAGATAATCTTGTTTTTGTATAAGGATCACTAACACCCCTTTGTTTTATGTTGCACAGTTGTCTCTGTTTCGCATCTCATACCATCACCTGCCACCAAGGAAAGGCTTGCTGCTTTTAGAAGACTTGAACCTGCAACAAGGTCATTCAAAACAGACACCCAGGATTCACAAGAAGTATCCTCAGGTTCTATCACCATGTCAAGTAAGTATCCTGTTTTTTGTATAGTTAAAGACTTAAATAAATAGTTAAATAGAAATAAGATAAGGATACTTATCTGTTTTGAATGTGTAGGTGCCGGAAAATCTTCCAAGCCTGCCTCCAAGTTCAGCATTGCCGATCTCGACACTGTACGATCCACCAAGAAGAAGGCCACTGCAAGCCCTAGTGTCTCGATCCCCAAGGCACCCACTAAGGGAAGAGGTGGCAAAAAGAGGAAAAACTCTGAGGTTGAGGATCTGCAAGGCCTACCACTGATCCGCCACCAGTTCCTTGAATACTTCAATGACGTGAGGATCACTAATTCTGCCTAGGTATCCTGCTTATTTGAGGATCACCTGATCTTGAACTGTGCTCTATCTTTTTTGAAGAAATTTGCTGAGATCGAAGACTATGTTGGGAGCGTTGAGGAGCTGGACAAGAAGATTGCTGACCTCCAACAAGTTGCAGTGCTCAAGGATCTTAAGATTGCTGATCTCGAAAAAGCCCTTCAAGACGCCAAGACTCAGACAACTAAAATCCTGATTGACATTGACTACGAGAAGCATGAGCTCGTGGAAGGTGCAAAGGTCTCCGCTGCCATCATAATTTACAAGACAAAACTGAAGATGGCCCAGGAAGCTCAAGATCCTGACTTCGACAGAAGCAGCTGGGATGTTGAGGGCTGGAAGGCGAGGCTAGCTGATCTGGAGGATGATGAAGAGGCTGAAGAGGTTTTGGCAATCGAGGCTGGAGGCAGTGGAAAGGATCAGGTGAAGGATACTGGAGCTGGAGGGGATGATGATGCAGCGAAGGTGTAGGCTGCATGATTGGGCGATGATGGACACTCCTAGACATAGCCGGAGCCCAATTTTTTTAAAACTTGGTAGTGGTTTTTTGTGGTTGTGATGTTTTAAACAATGATGGTCTCTACTTGAACAATAGCTTTAGGTTTAAGGATCAAGGATCCTTTGGACAATAGGTAGGATTACAAATGGTGGAGGGATCCTCTGTTTGGGGGATGAAGCCATTGTGATCCTGCTGCCTTTAATTTCCTGCACTTGCTATAACCGCATAAACAATGGACACCCTTTGCCAACCCATGTGAACGGGCCACGTTTTGCTGGTAGAAACGTGGGTTGGCAATTTTGACAACCTTAAATGGTTTAAACTTTTGTAAATAAAATAACTTTAACTTTTTGGCTTATTTTGTGTTGATATCCTTGTTAATATTTTACTTTCCAACTGTAATGTTCATTTTGTTAATACTTATCAAGCCTTGAAAAATTAAAAAATATCCAAAAAGTTTAGGATATGATCAAGGATCACATATCCCATAACCGATTAGTTCTAAAAAGTGATATAGTTTAAGAATCATAAGTTCAGTTGTCAAAGTATAAGGGTTATTCAAATAAACAAAGAATAAAATCAAAATAGTTAAGGATCATACATGAGAATCCAAGTTAGGATCCTAACCCTTAATATTATAATCAGGATAACCATAAGACAAACCTTAGGAGAAGGTAAGGATCAAGGATCCTTGGACGTTTAGCTTCAAAAACCTGAAATAGGATACAACTTGGAACTAAGCCAATATAAGATAAAAGTTAGCAACTGGGGACAAGCCCAAAGGATAACTGGGGACAAGCCCAAGGATTGCTGGGGACAAGCCCAAGGATCGTGCATAAACTAGAGTAGGGCCCTCACTGGCGACTATCCAAACTTAGTGACATGAAAATGCCAAAACCTTAGCTAACGTGAAAAAGTTAGAAACCTTAGGAACGGATGTATGGTACGTCTACCATTATACATAGGATCCTAGGTATAGCCAGTGTTAGGGCTGGATTTTTATGACTTATGATCCTTACATGTGATCCTAACCAGTGATCCTTGTTTCTTTGGCAGATAGTGATCCTCAGAAGAGTTCCAGGATTAGGATCACGGACCATCCTAGGGATCCTCATACTAACGATTATTCTCTTTGGATTTAATGTTGTCTTGCAGGAATTTCGAGTAGGATCCGCTCTTAACAACGTAAACAAGGAACCTGTCACGCTACTTTGGCATATGCATAATCAAAGATGGACGTTGTGGACAATATGGAAACTCAGCACAATTTAAGGGCGATAATTTAGGCTATGTAGGTCCCCTTGAATCTATGGATCGTCACAGAATCGTTTATCTAACCTAGAGTGCGGAATCCTCTAGATCAGATTGTAGCAGAAAAGTGTAGAAACAGAAATCAACAATCACTTTCAAACCGGGTTTTCTATTGATTATCAATCTCACGAATTACAATCAATCCAAAACCCTAACAACCCTAAATTTCGTCCAAGACCTAGTCCCTCACGAAATTGCTCTCTCAAACACTGTTTTGGCTGATTAACCTTAACCCTAATGTCTAACCTTGTTTATATAACACAAGGTTTACAAGTGGGCTAGGTCAAGACTCTTGGGCTGCGAATTGGACAGGCCCAATTCGCCCCCATCACCCAATTCCTTGGGTTTAGTTAGCCCAAACATAACAACTAACTATTACACAGCTAAACCCGCTAACTGTTTATCGTTTAATTAATTACAAGATATCCAAAGACCAAATCTAAGCTGTTGTCACAAACATGCACCAACAAACTCCCCCTTGACAATAGCTTCATAAAAACTTTGTCTTGAGTCAAAACTTTGTCTTCGGTCTTCTTGCAATCTTCAAGTAATCTTGCACTGTCTTTGGTCTTTGGATAGCTTCAGCTTCAACAGCTTCTGTCAGCAACAGACTCCCCCTAAGCTGATGCATCCAATCACCAAATCTTCAACACGTTAGCGTTTGAGTGAACTCCAGTTTAGCATTTGCACAACAATCTTCACACTCTTCAATCTTGTCTGCAATATAGAAAGGAGGTTCTACCATGCATCCAATCAAACTCTCATCTTCACACGTCACAGCAACTTCTCAGCAACAGACCGCTTCAATCTGTATACTATAAAACAAACATCTCGAGAAACCATAAGAATTTTTCAACATAAGTTAAATAAATTATTATTTTTCAAGAGATCAGTTAAACTGTATCACAGAATAAGCTTTTTCAACTTATCACCAACACGCAAAACATTTTGTTCAACACACAAGAACCTGCCTGATTGAAAATTTTGAACTCACTTACTAACACCGTCTCCCCCTATCAGTAACAATTCCTCCAAGAATAACAGTTTTCCGTACGTTAAGAATTTTAAACAGAAAAAGACACTATTTTTGGATTTTTATATTTTTCTGAAAGCAAGTAAATAAACAAAAACAATAAACACTCTATTTTTGTGAGAATCACTGGTAAGAAGATCATATCAGCACAAGCAAACTGTTTCACACAATCATATAATTCTTTCTTCAATTTTTCGTGAAAAGCAGTTCAAGACGATTACCAGTATGTTTGTCCACTTAAACAAAATGCATGAACATTTCAAGTACCATTACCGTATGATACGTTAAGGTAATTTTATTTTGTGAAATATCAGCGTGTCGCACAAAAGGATATACCCCCACGATCAAGGTATGCACAAAGATTCATCATAGTAGGTGAGTATACTGAATTCATCCTTTAAGATATCCTGACTGTGTCTAGTTCTGCATATAAACTGTTTTATCATGTTTTAATTGCTTAACTATGAACACCCAATAAAATACTAATCAAATCCTGGAAATATAAACAGCACACTCTATCATGCAAGTATCTTCCCTACCACATATTTTCACAAGTCCAATCCAGATTTCTGAAATCTTAACTGGGAATAGGTTGAGAAGAGAAAAGAATAGATCTTAGTAGAGATGGTATAATATACAGATCAAATGAGATTTTCTCAGTTTGATATAGGTTTCTTGGGTTTCTTTTGGGCACTTGAGGGCCTCTTTCGGGTGTATTAGATCTATAGCGCGACAACGAACAGCTAGGTCAGCATGTATCTGGATGCAGCAGAAGCTGTCGTTGCCTAGCACCTCCAGGTCAGCATATATCTGGATGCAGCAGAGGAGGTACACGACTTTTTTCAGAGAAGATTTCAGAATCAGATCAAAATTGTGTGTATCGGGAAATATACAAACATTCAAATAGAAATGAGCTAATTCCAAGTGACTATCTTTCCTGGGGTCATGTACAATTTTTGTTCTAACAGACAGACAGCCAAGATATCCCTAGATAAAACAACAGTATAAAGACCCAAAACTTCAGATTTTGGCAATCTATCAACGCAAGAATTAAGGTCATTAAACCATACACACTGATGTGTTCCCCACTCATATTCAGTTCATTTAAGTTTATATCACATTGGTAAGTTGATTATTTCATGCTTTTGCCTACTGGTACATCATATAATGAAGCTGCTATCACACTTAAGCAATTTAGATTCAATTTCAGTGTGACAGTCTAACTTGCTGATGCACTATCATTTCTTCTTTTTCACACAGTGATATCTCATTTTTTATTTTTCAATTTTTTTTTTGTGTTTTTGTTTTTTCAAATTTTTTTTTTATGTTTTTGATTTTTATGAAAAGCAGTAAACTATTTACAAAAATTCTTATGAAAAACCAGTTATTCAGGATTCCTCATCCCGTTGAGTTCGACTAAATGTTCAAAGCGAGCCCTGTCAAAGGCTTTAGTATAAAGATCTGCCAGGTTATCCTCTGTGTCGACTAAGCACTTTGAACTTCAATTTAAATCATTTAAAAAATATATATCAACAATCTCACACCCCCCGTCCTGTGCCTGAAGCAGCCACTATCAACATAAGTTGATAATCCTCCTTAGCAGCTCCTGCACACACTAACTTAAGAAATTAGTTAGATTGGGGGACCCAAGCCTTAATGGTCTTGGGTCGTCCAAATTCACCAACAACTGGAACATCCATCCAATATCCATTACTCCTAACTGGAGTCTTGGATCTCAGACCTGTTGGAATTTGATTTTGATTTCCACTAGGCCTTTGGTCCTGAGGGTTCCTATATACATTTGGACAATTTGACCTTTGGAAATTTTGATTTTGAAACCTTACATTTTTATTCCAAGAAGCTTGATTGTTATAATTTCCAAAGCCATTGTTATAGAAAGTTCGACCACCATTATTCTGGTATCGATTTTGATATTGACCTTGACTTCTGAAATTATTTGTATTTCCATTAAAATTGTTCATTCTAGGTGAACTGCTTCTAGGTCTCTGATATCTGAAATTTTTATCTTGACTTTGAAATCGATTTGATTTACCATTATAATGACTAAATTGTGGAGAAATACTTCTTGGTCTATCAAATCTTTTCGAAGTTGAAGGTTTAGATTGAAATTCAGGTTTCTTTGTCTGACAACTTGATTTTACATTATTGCTTGACCCAACCTGATTCCCTTCTTTCACCACATCAACTTTTTGCTTACCTTTCTTCAAAGGACAACAACTCGCCACGTGCCCTTTGTTGTGACATTTAAAACAAGATCTTTTCTTGTAATTTTTCTTTTTGTTTGATCCCTTTTTAAATGTGTTGGTCTTTTTGTCTTCAGTATCCTCATCCACTTTATGAGGTGTACTGTTAGACCCAACAGATTCTTTCAAAGAAACTGGACTACTTGGCAAGTCCACAGCTATCGGATCCACTACATGTGCAGTGGTTACAAAATCAGTTAGCTCATCTTCAGTTGGCAAAAATGAGTAGTCTTCATTTTCAGAAGGTGAAGCTTTTGTAAACCCCACCCCTGTTTTATCATTACTCCTTTTTAAACCTTTTTGAATTTGAGTTCTGACTAACGAAGAATTCCCAAAATTATGTAACTTCCCCTGAAGTTCTACAATTTTGGCTTGTGCATCAGCCAATTCTGTGCACTTTTCTGAAAGCTCGTTAGTCTTTTCTTTCACAGTTTCACGAGCCAAATCAATGACCTGTAACAGTTCATTGACTTTGCTTGTTAAACTGCTAATTTCCTGTTCATTTGAGTTGAGTTTTTCTAAACAGTTTGACTCTCTTTTAATCAAAAGAACATTTAACTCTTTTCGGTTTTCCAAATCAGCTAACAGAATGTTGTTTTGCTCCGATAGTCTGTCAACTTCACTCTGTAGTTCAGTGCAATTATGACACGTATGACTTACAGGTTCTGGTGTTACCTTCACCTCTGTTGTAAGTTCATTCACACCATTCATGCACTTTGAAACTTCTGCAGCCTTCTTCTCAGCCTTCTGTTCAAGAGCTTTCTTCTTCTCTTCTTTCACAGCAACTGCTTCTTCATCTAACGCACAATCTCCTACACTCTGTCTTGATGAATTCTGATAACGTTTTCGTAAAGCTTCCCACAGATCATAAGAAGTCCCATAGTGCTTGATGGTATGTTTAATTCCCTCAGGCAGGGACATCTTTATCACTGCTAAAGCTTTCTTCTCAGCATCAACCATCAGTTTCTCAGATTCATCCATCTTGTCATAAGAAATCACTTTTGTCCTTCCTTCAACACGACGTGTAGGAGCCATGTATCCATCTATAATACAATACCACATTCTGGTATCTTCGCTCTTCACAACCAATTCAAACTCCTCCTTCCAGACAGCATATTCGTTAACATTTGTAAGCTTTGGCCACTTCTCGACATTGTCCACTTTAATCATCTTTAAACACGTTTTACCGTAACCGTACTGATAAAACCGTACAAAAGTTGTCCGAAAACAGTGGTTACCAAATTATACCGTTAGAATCGTCTCGAAAAGACGAATCCAATGATATATAATGTCAAAAACTGAATTCGGGATTTTCCAAATTTTTTTTTTGTCCTAAAAATCCAAGGAATCTAACGGCGCAAACGGTTCTGTCAAACGAGTTACAGATCAATTTCTATTTGCAAAACACCGAAAAATTTCCGACGCTTGCCAACTGAAATTCCACCTCTTAATTTTGCTGATAATTTCGCTGATAGGCTGCTAAATTCGCTGGTCCTGATGTTTGTTAATTTCGCAGACTTAGTTCACTAGCCAATTTCGCAGACTTATTTTCGCTGGTTAACTTCACAGATTAAATTCGCTGGTAATTTCGCGAATACGACAACTGGTAGAGTAACCGAAACCGTGTTAATTTCGCTGAGGAAAATTCACACGATTACCAAAGTCGCCTTTGGATTTTAAATTCGCCGATCACCGAGAAATTACGTCCCAAATTCGCTGGTTATTAATTTCGCTGGTCAGTCAGCAAAATTAATCAATTTCGCTGGTTATCTTTGGAAACCTAATCTGTTCGAAAATCTGAAGATTCTCCAACACAACCTGCAAAATCAAACAAGCAAATCAGCAAAGTTTTTACTAAAAATCTTGATGAACTTGATGAAGAACACGAAGAACAGTCTTCGAATCTTCAAGAAATTCAGCCAAAATTCTTCAAAACTATCAACCACAAACAGTCCTGCAAACCCTAAAACCTGCAAAACAGCAATCAAACAAACCAGAATATCAAAACAACTAACAGATTTCGAAAATCAGAATCAACCACCAAAAAATTTTCGAAAATTATAAAACCCTAATTTTCAGGTTTCACCAAATTCGAAAATCCTTCTTTTTCTGCAGCAAACAATTCTGAACCGAGCAATCAAGAGCCTAACGCTCTGATAACAATTGTAGGTCCCCTTGAATCTATGGATCGTCACAGAATCGTTTATCTAACCTAGAGTGCGGAATCCTCTAGATCAGATTGTAGCAGAAAAGTGTAGAAACAGAAATCAACAATCACTTTCAAACCGGGTTTTCTATTGATTATCAATCTCACGAATTACAATCAATCCAAAACCCTAACAACCCTAAATTTCGTCCAAGACCTAGTCCCTCATGAAATTGCTCTCTCAAACACTGTTTTGGCTGATTAACCTTAACCCTAATGTCTAACCTTGTTTATATAACAGAAGGTTTACAAGTGGGCTAGGTCAAGACTCTTGGGCTGCGAATTGGACAGGCCCAATTCGCCCCCATCACCCAATTCCTTGGGTTTAGTTAGCCCAAACATAACAACTAACTATTACACAGCTAAACCCGCTAACTGTTAATCGTTTAACTAATTACAAGATATCCAAAGACCAAATCTAAGCTGTTGTCACAAACATGCACCAGCAGGCTAAATTTACTTCTATTCTTGAAGGGGTAACGAGCTAATAGTTAGGTTATTTACCTAAAATACGACCACACACACTTGTATAAGTAGCACTCTTCAACATTCGGAAGACACAACACATTTCTCACACGCTTTGACACACGATACTATAGTGATCCTTGTACTTAGCTCGTTACCATCCGAAGTTGTAAAAATATTGTTTGTTATATTGAAGCTTGGTGATCGGTAGTTGCCATCACCCGAGGTTTTTTATGCCGGAGATCATTTATTGATCAAGGGCTTTTTCCTCGTATAAATCCTTGTGTCACTCGCGTATTTTACATCAAAGTGATCCTTTACTTTGTTCAACATACCAAGTATCATTCCCCGTTTACATAAGAGTTTGGTTGCATTACCCTTGTGTGATTTTTGACCAAAACAGTTTGGCGCCCACCGTGGGGCGAAAATTTTCTATTGCTGATCATTTCGAAGTATTGCATGGCTTCATCGTTGAAGAATACATCCACAGCGATGTCTGCAGTCAACTCATCCCAGAGCACTTTACCTTTGCCTCCACCACCAGCAGGATCTCAGAAAAACACTGAGAAGAGACCAACTCCTGCTTTCTCTAAACCTTCATCTTCTTCTGCTCTAACTTCTTCTGCTCCCAGTACTAGTGATATATTTGCTTTGATTTTGCAGATGAGGGATCGTATGCAGCAGCAGGATGAAACTAATGACAGGATCCTCAGAGAAATCGGAGATCTCAAAAGACAAAAGAAAACGGCAGAGGATCATTCCCCACTGATGCCCAAATCTTTGAATTTTGATACTCCGATGGTTACTTCACAGCCATCAGAGGCCCCAGGCGTTCAACATATGGGTGGATTAAGAGGAGTGCATTTCGGCCCAGCAGTAGTGACTCAGGCATCAGGATCATATTTCCGACCGGCAGGATCCTATACTCAGCATATGGGATCCTTCATGAACTCAGGATCCTCCTTCGTTCCAGGATTATCCCAGGTTCAAGGATCCTCCTTAGTTCCAGGATTATCCCAGGTTCAAGGATCCTCCTTCGTTCCAGGATTATCCCAGGTTCAAGGATCCTCCTTAGTTCTAGGATTATCCCAGGTTCAAGGATCCTCCTTAGTTCCAGGATCATCCCATATCCAGGGATCCCTTCAGATACTAGGATCCTTGAAGAATTTGCAAACAGGAAGTCCAGATGTCCATCAAGGAGATTTTATTCCGATGCAGACCATTGCTTCCACTGATCCATCCATCATCCCAGAATCCCAGCAATATGGATTCACATCCAATGTTCCTAACTTGAACCCGATGGGAGGTAACACTTTAAATAATTCTCTTACCACTAACCATGGATTCGTGCAGGATACAGGTATCAACCATGCTATGGCCAGAGAACTGCAGAAACTGAAGGATATGATCTCAAGTGTTCCAGGGGTAGTTAAACCTATCCCGGAGATTGCAGATGGAAGCCATAAGGTGTCTCGTTTCGCACCACCAATTTGTGATGCTGAGATACCCAAAAGGTTCCATATCCCTACTATGAAGCTGTATGATGGTACAACGGATCCTGAGGAACACATAGCACAATACAGGGAGAGGATGGAGATCAATCCAATTCCAGAAAAGTTAAAGGAAGCATGCCTATGCAAGGGATTTGGATCCACTCTTACTGGATCAGCTCTTAAATGGCTGCTAAGTCTTCCCCCTTACTCTATTACTTCGTTTGCTAGTTTAGTTAATTTATTCAATAATCAATTCTCTTGTAGTAGAAAATTTGAAAGATTGACTAGTGATTTATATAGGATAACTCAGGGTCATAATGAATCATTAAGGGATTATATAACCAAATTTAGTAAAGAATCCTTGGACATTCCCAACTTGGATGTGGCCACGGCTGTTGAGGCCTTCAAAATGGGATTGCTTAGGGATTCATTGTTCTATGATGATCTTGTTATGACACCGTGCAGGAACCTAGACGAAGTAAGAACTCGGGCACTCAGGTTCATCCGGCTAGAGGATGACAAGAGGATCCAGGAGAGACAAGTAGGATCCTCAAAACAAGAAAAGCAAGGATCCTCTTTCAAAAGCAACAAATTCAAATCCTATAACAGAACTGCCAATCAGAATGTGCATGCTGTAGACCAAGAAGAGGATGATGAAGATTATCCTCCAATTTCTGAATACTGTTTTTCCGTTGATAATCATGAACTAATCCTTGCAATGCAGAATCTAGGAGAAAAGGCCAGATGGCCCAGAAAAAATGACAAAACAGCCGCAACCAAAGACAAATCAAAGTGGTGTGCATACCACGGGGATTTTGGGCATTTAACCGAAGAATGCATCGCATTAAGAAAGGAAATTGGATATCTGCTAAGCAAGGGACATTTAAAAGAGTTGTTGGGAAGAAAAAAGCAAAGGACTCAGGATCCTGAAAGGATCCCTGAAAAAGCTCCAGCCCCTCCGGCAAATGCACAAGTGATCAACTTTATTTCTGGAGGATCAGACATATGTGGTACATCCTTCTCAGCAGCTAAAAGGCATGCAAAGTGTTAGGGCTGGATTTTTACAATACATGATCCTCACGTGTGATCCTAACCAGTGATCCTTGTTTCTTTGGCAGATAGTGATCCTCAGTAGAGTTCCAGGATCAGGATCACGGACCATCATAGGATCCTCATGCTAACAGTTGCTTTCGTTGAATTTAATGTTG